>NC_133808.1:30064328-30196828 GCF_043250625.1 Sebastes fasciatus | reverse complement strand
TAGGTTTTATCATCTGTTTACATGTTAGATCACAGCTGTACTGTCGACTGTGTGAAACTCCCTAAGGGGTGGAGGTCGGGAACAATAGATGGGACACAAAAACACAGGGTTTTTACCCAGGAGACCCGAGTTTGCAAGTGTTTTTTTTTGTGCCTAAACCTAAACAAGTTGTAGTTTTTTTTGCCTAATCCTAAAGAAGCCTTTTGTTTGTGTTCAAAATGTAACGTTTAGGTCCCTAATAACTCACATCTACGGTGCTTATAGCGACTGATAATGCCTATTTCATGGCCTGATAAAAGTCACATCGGGTGCAGCATCAATATCATAATCTTTAAGATACACATGGCACGATTGTGTCACCATTTCCATCCAGGCCGATCGTAGGCCCTTGAATTTAATAAAATCAAAATCGTACTGTGGCAGACTTTGTGATAACGGCAAATATCGTAGCGTTGTCCAAAGAGTCTATATAATGTTGTATCATGATGAAACATATGATTTACACCCCTAATGATTATCATATACATGGTTATTATCCTCCATTTGTCCATCTGTCCAAGTGTGGCAGGTACTGAGCCCATAGGTGTCCTTATTTTAGTTTTCTTGCGATCATTAAATCATTATTTTAAGATGCTCACAACCCGAACTTGTCATGATCATTTGGTGGAACGATCAGCATTCTTTTCATCATATTGTAATGATTATGCCTCACTTTCCGCCTAATTTGTGTCCATATTTATAGAGAAAAACAGAGGGAGAGAAATTGAACTTCTTGGAACTGATGGATGTGATTCAGAGTTGTCATCGTTCATTAATCTTATCCACACACCAGTTTTTGGAGTTGGCTTTCAGGGTTGTGCTGTAATTCAGACTGCAGACTGAACATCTGGGTGTGTGTGAGATATGTGGGCATGGATGAGGGAGTTCACATCAATACAGAGATGGAGAGAATGTCTGGTAAAACCAAACGTGTTCATCAGAAAGGTACAGCTTCATCTGCAAGTATCTGATCAAAAAAAATCTCCACGTTTTCATATGGAATACATTTGCTGCCATAGTTCAACTTTTGGAAGCTAAAACTCAGAAATGCACGGTGGTTTCTTTTCTTTCTGCACCTGAAAAGTTCACATTTGGGAGATGTAAGAGTGATGAATGCCCATTTATCATCTTCTGCCCTTCTGGAAACTGTTTCACATGGTGGTGCCGGTTGTGCTAACACGGTTTTTGTGCACCGGCTGGTGAGCAGTGACAGGATTTTTGTGCAGTGTGTTCACACTCTTTGTACACTTTTATGTGGGTACAATGTGTGTGTTTATGTGTGTTGTGTAGGCTTAGTTGTGTATGTGTGTGTGTGTGTGTGTGTGTGTGTGTCTGGCCAGGCTGGGTTTGTTTGGCCAGCTGTTTGGAGGGAAAGCCTGATCCCATGTGACCTTGTGTTTCTCCAGCTGCTCTCGGATCAGAACAACCAGCTCTCTCTGCCAGGAGAAACCCTGTTTACCCGGCTTTTCTTTTTTAGGATTATTATTGTTGGTAACGGTAGTAGATGGACTGGTGCAAAGAATTAACCCTTTTAAAGAGAAATCTGGGAACATAGAGGTTGAATCGATCGAGGTAAAACAGTCACACAGTGATAGAAATCCTGCTTTATGCATTCATGGGAACCTGTTCCTGATTTATGCTGCTACGAGACAAACTAATATAAAACCTCCAATGATTTGACAGAGCCATCCTCTGCAGGCTTTAAAGCAGATAATCCTCAGAGTTTATGTTAAAATGTAAAGGAAAATTATTGAGACATTTTAGTAAATAACGGCAGCATGCAAGCTCGAGTAAAAATGGAAATACTGCTGAAATGAATCTTGTAAATCTCTGCGTCTTATTTTACCAGTGGAGTTTGGTGCAGATGGAGCTGCCTACAGTATGAAACACTATTACAGTAATGCTCGTCCTGATTTATCACCACACACTCTGTAATCACAGAAGCAGATGAGCACAAATGACTTCTCCTTAAATGTAGAAAACATTTGTTCTGGCTTAAAAATTTCAAACATTTTTGCTAACGGAACTTTTTTTTTTGGTCATTATCTGAAATATGTAAAACTTCCACACAGACACACAGTCTTTCCATCAATTTCATTCCTACACGTTAAGAGTTTGTGTGACAGAAATACACCAGTAGTCAACAGATGTGGCATCAGATGCTGGTTCTCTATTAAGATTAGACTAAATTAAACACAAATATCACAAGCAATTAGGGCTACAACTTTATTATCATTATCAATTCATTATCAATTAATCTGTTTATTATTTTCTAGATTAATAAATGAATTGTTTGGTCTATAACATTTCCAAAAATAGTAAAACATGTCCAAGGTGATGTCTTTAAGTGTCTTGTTTTGTCCAAAATCCAAAGATATTCAGTTTAACATGATATAAAACAGAGAAAAGAAGTTAATCTCCATATTTGAGTGTCTGAAAAAAGCATTTTCAGACACTTTTGCATGAACATTTCTGTAACGATTAATCATTCATCAAAATAGTTGCAGATTATTTTTCTGTCGATCGACTAATCTTTTAGTCGACTAATTGTTGCAGCTTTACAAGCGATACTCATATGTAAAGTACAGGTTTCTATAGAAAGTTATTATCAGGGCTACAATTAAACTTTGGGATAGTTCATTTCTAGAGTTGTCAAAGTTAACCTGATAATAATGCGTAAACACAAATTCACTTTAATGCCACTAATTTCTTTAACGCCTTAACACAATTGATTTTTCAGAATTTGTAGCGGGCTCAGTTTTAAATTTAGAGTGAAGATACTGGCATCATATGAAACTAGAAAACCTAAAGAATCCATCGGTACCAACCATGTCATACTAGCTTGTGGTGAAGGAGGTTAAATAACGCTCCAAACTTGCGCTAGGAAAAACTGTAATGTCCATTTTCAAAGGGGTCCCTTGACCTCTGACCTCCAGATATGGGAATGAAAATGGGTTCTATGAGTACCCACGAGTCTCCCCAATTAATTTCAATTCCTGAGACCAGGCTGTGGTCAATCAGCAATTAACCAAACTTTAAACTTGCACCTGTTTGACATTATTTGTTATTATTTATGCAATAACAATACTGTATTATCAGAACAAATCCTGTTAGTCTAAAATGATGGATACACTTCACTTAAGCCAAAAAAGAAAGGTTAATATTGTTAGTGTTTGTCTCCCAGGATGCCGTGTATGTCAGATAAACAAGTAATACTCTGAGTGTGATAAACATCCTGAACGTTGTTTACAATCGTCTTCGAGGCGACAGAGTCTCAGGAACTGAAGACCAGAAACGGGATTCTCCAGAGGAGAGAGACCGGCGATCAGAGAGGTGGTGAAACCTGTCGGCTTCACACTCACACTGTCTCTCTCACACACACACACACACACACACACACACACACGTACAGCACTGCCGGGCTGTACACACATTCCCATACAGCATATAAACACACAGTCTTGTACACACATGCACACACAAAGCCTGTTGTAATGAGAACATTATCATACGTGGGCCATGTCTCCTGCTATTCACAGCAGCTATTAATAGTGTTGTTCACCGCTAGTAAAGACTTTGATCTGCGTGTGTGCGTGTGTGCGTGTGTGCGTGTGTGCATGTGCATGTGCATGTGCACCAATTAAAATGGCGGGAGAGCCATGACTGTCAACAGCCAGGTGCTGAACGTTAGGGGGAATTTGGCGCATGACCGTGACGAACCCGGGCGCTCGTCTTACAAGGTGTGACGCAGCGAGCCAGCAGGTTGCCAAAAAGACATTTACATACATATTTATGTAATAAATATATCTAGTTATTAGTCCCACAGCGGGGAAATCTGCAGTGTTACAGCAACAAAGGGGGCAGGGTAACAACAAGAGGCATCAGTAAAAAAATATATAATAAATAAATACACAGTAATTAGGTAAGCTGTAAAAAAAATAAAAAAATAGTAATATATATATAAATAAATAAATATATAAAAAATAATTTGAAAATAAATAAATTAAATTTTTTATTTTATTCTTGATATGTGTTTTATTTTTTTAATATTTTACATAAATGACAGATTATATAAATGCCTAATTATTTAGTGATATGTGTTGAATCAATTGTGTTCAACATTTATTTGTACATTTAAATCATGTGCATTCAATCACATTAAACACATTTATTTTGTAATCTAAATGTATACGTTTTTTTATATATAAATTCCATTCATAGATAAAGAAAAGTTAAACATTTCCTTTCATAAAAATAGAAATATCAAATAATATAAATAAACAAATTCAGAAATAAATAAATAGTTGTGATTTGTATAGAATGTAAAAGTTATGATTTATTCTTATATTTTTAATTTATTCATTTAACAGGGTTGGTGAACATTTGTCAGGCATTTTTTGGAATAAATATCTGTATTTAATATTTGTGTTTTGTAAATTCTACCATATTCCCAGACCAAATAAAAAAAAAATTATAGTGTCATATTATTTATATATTTTTGTTTAAATAGAAAATAAACACAAAGAAAGTGTATAAATGCTCTTATCTATTAATTATAATCAAGATATTTATAGATATTTATTATATTTATATAGATATTTATATGTTAGATATGTTTCACATGAATCTATCTCTATAAATATTTTGGGGAAGGTTGTAATATTTTACTTTAACTCTTATATTTACTATAATCAAATGGAAAATATTTCTTCTATGAGGTAATTAATATTTCATATTTGCAGTGCAGTTAATAAACAGGTCATTTGTCAGTCAGAGAGAGATAGATGGACAGCTATAGTCCTCGACATTTGCAGTAATCCCTCGTCTGTTCCCGACTCTTGTTTACAGATGTCTCTCTCTGCTGCTTTAAGTCGCTGATGTTTAAAAGTGTCCGGACGGCCTTTTCTGAGCTTTCAACCACCGCGGAGGCTTCCAGCTCAGCTGGTCGCTCATGTCTGTCAGCGCCGCTATTACCATCCCTCTCTCTCTCTCTCTCTCTCTCTCTCTCTCTCTGTGTGTGTGTGTGTGTGTGTGTGTGTGTGTGTGTGTGTGTGTGCGCCTGTGACCTTGAAACTAACGCTGAACATTATACTCAACACCTTCCCACATGCACATACACACATGCACAACAGTTAGCTAACTGGTATTCTCAGCCAGAGGCTATTGACCCGTTTACATTGCTAACACATGTTCAGATCGTTGCATCCAGTCAGCGTGTGTTATATGTGCAGTTTTTACATTATAGTTCTATCTTAGTACAACTTTGGTTTTAGAACGAGGTTAATTGTGAAACTCTCTGGAGTTTTGCAGTTCAAAGTTCACATAACGCTCAGCCTTTTTTCACAGATCTAAAAGGATTGCATTTGGGAAGATTAAAGAGGTTATCAATGAGTTCCTTTCATATTTAAAGGGACTATTTGTAACTTTCAGAATTGCTTGTTAACAGCGACAACTGTGGATTTAAGTCAACGAAAGTCAGCGTCGGGCTTGCGCTTGTGCTCGCTCTACATAGACCTGAACGAGCATCGCTCAAAACAGTGAGGCGACACACGTCAGCTAAAACCACAACATCACTCTATATTTCAGCTGCTTGGCAGTAATGTTAACTGACCAGACCAAGGTCTCGAGTCAGGACTCCCTGAATCAATGCTGATCCTAGTGTTGGCTTTTCCTGCCTCAGCCTCCGGGGCTAAAGCGGGTCGGTGCCGGGGCTGAAGCAGGAAGAGAAACGCGGCCGGAGGGAGACACCGGCAGCCGGTCAGAGACGATAACGTTTCTCTCTGCGGAGCCCCGTCACTTCACAAGACACGGGAAACCTCTGTTGGTCTGGAGGAGCTGCAGCAGTTACTTCTGCACAAACATCCACTGAACATTCACTAGATATTCTCAGAGCTAAACTAACTCTTCTGCAGTGTGGAGTGAGCGCGCGTTCACATCTAGAGGTGGAGCGAGACAGCGAGAACGCGCACGGTGTGTGAGTGAAGGCAAGCAGGCAGAGGAGGAGAGACTCCCGCCACACGCGAGCGTGCACATGCGAGCGCACATGTGCACGCTCGCGTGTGTGCACATACAAACAGTCCCTTTAAACTTTAGGCTTGGGGGATGGAGGTATCAAGTATTTTCAAGTCAAAAGGCTCAAGTCCATGTGAAGTCACGAGTTACTGCTGTTGAAAGTCCAAGTCCAGTTGCAAGTCTTTTTTGATTTTGTTAAGTCGAGTCTAAAGTCATCAAATTTGTGACTCGAGTCCACACCTCTGTTAAATATATATTTTTGTAAACATGGACAGAAAACCATCGAATGTTTCTGCTCTCATTTTTCCCAGAGATGCCAATCAAGCAGTGAAGGTGGTACACTGTCACATGTTCTTTTACTTATATAACAAACATGTTAACTATAATTCGTCCCTTCAGTCTGACTTCCTGATTCCAGTCTGAAATAATTCATACAGTGCTCGTATTTTGGAGATGCCTAATCTATTTTATTATGTAAATGTGTTTCCCCCGGAGGGTAAAGTGTTGTAGCTGAAGTGGCGCAGTGCTAAAGTGAAGAGGCTCAGTGGCCATGACAATGTGCTAATGCTACAATGGGTCTCTAACGAGTGAGAGCCAGCGCTAATTTCCCTGTTTGACAAAAGGACTCTGTGATCCTCGGCTGTTAGCGGTTCGCTGCACTAGTAGGTGTGTGTAAGAGTGAGTCAGTGTGACAGAGAGAGACAGAGAGAGACTGGACTCATTACTGAAACCTGTTAGCTCAAAACTAGACTCAAATGTTTGCGTCTGAATTAAGTTGTATTCAGTGCTGCAGCTCACGTGCATGTAAGCGACTACTGAGGTTACGGGGTCGGCGGCACCGGCGGCGGCCTGCTGGGGGTTATTGGCCGCAGGTCACGGAGCAGACAGGTTGAGCGACAGATCGGTTACATCTCCCAGCATGCTCGGTGTGTTCTTGGCACAGGAAGTGCCACTGATGCTGACCGCTCACAGCGAAAAGCTCTGATGAAGACGAGCTGTCAGCGTCAACCGGGACACCCACAGCAGAAAAACACCGGTTGGCAAAAACAGAAGAAAACCTCGTTCTAAATCACAGCGACACTTATGTCATAATAATAATGCAAATTAGTAAAAGTCAGGCCCAACAACATTACCACGCTCAACATTATGATGTGCTGTTTGTACTCTTATTTAGTGCTTTTATTTAAGTATCAAATACCACAAGGTATAAATAAAAGTCCTGTGTTCAAAATATTAATACAAATCACATTGATTTTATTTAGGAAGAGTATTGTCTTTCTTCTTTTTGTTTATGAGATGATTGTGTATGAATAGGAGAAAGCCTGTGAGGCGTGCTGAGTGTATTAATGTCCGTGCTAATGTAAATCTCAGTGGGGTAAAGTAGACGGAGACGCTAACCTCAGATTTAGAAGGTTAGTCTGGGATTAGGAGGACGCTCACATCGCACTCATGTTCCCGGCGGTTCCATCTCCTACTGAGGAAAACCACGCTAAAAATGCACACGGCCGTGATACGGCGAGGAACCGGGGATAAAAGTATCCACCAAATGCCACATGTGTGAAGAAGAAGAGACAAGCGCTATGTGAGGAGATGAAGAGGAGATGGAGGAGGCGCTGGGGCGGTGATGAATGATTGGACAAGTGGAAGGAGTGAGGAAAAAGAGGCAGAGAGAGAAGGGCAGGAGGACGGTGACAACTCTGACAGCTTCAGGCCTCGTCCGCTCCTCCAGCCTCGGGATAAATTTAAATCTGATGATGGGGCGTGCTGTCCCGGACCTGTCACTGCTACAGACGGCATTTTTCTGTGTCTGTATACCGTATATAACCGTCCTTTCCCTGTCAGAGCCCACGAGTCCTGAAATCCCCAGCAACTACACAGGAAAAACCTGTTCACCTGCTGTGTAAATGGGTCAAGGCGGGTTATCCAACAAGCCTTCCCAGGTTACACCATTGTCTACCATCTTGAGTTCTTTTAATGATGCACGTTGACTGCAATGTAGAGCAGTGGTTCCCAACCCGGGGTCAAAGATCACAGGGGGGGGGGGTGCGCCAGGATTTGTCTACTCTGAGGTTGTCAAAATTAGATTTACTCATCTGTAACTACAATAACACACTTTACTGGATAATTTATACAAAGGTCTGTCTATAAAACTATTACTAGTATAACTATTCTGCTTCAATCCATATTTGTTGGCGTTTAGCCTTTCAAAAACAACCTATTTGCTCTCCCGCTAGACGCACACAGAGGGAGGCCTGCACCTGTATTAACAGGGTGGTCTAACAGCACCATAAATTACATTTATTCAACCACAATAACAGAAAATCTATAGGTTTGGAAACACTACTGTAGAGAACTACAGTTGCAGACCCAGATTTTAATGAATCTATCTATCAACCAACACACATCTGGAGGAAACCCTCACAGACGCAACACGGTATCACTCCCAACTCGTCAAATACGCCGCTTGGTCAGTGGCCCGATGCTTCGCTCTACGTACCCCTCTAGCGTCATTTTTGCACTTTTCCGCTCGTTACGTTTCAAAATAAACTTCTGTTTTCACAGGAAACAACTTGGTTAGGTTTAGGCAACAAAACTCAAGGATGGTTAAAAGAGGAGATGTCACTCTTGTCTTTAACGCAATAGCACAACTTGCGATTTTTAGGTTGTAGCGGGCTCAGTTCTAAAGCTAGAGTGAGGATACTATCATATGAAACTTGAAAACCTGATGAATCCATCGGTACCAACCATGTCATACTGGCTTGTCGTGAAGGAGGCTAAATAACGCTCCACACGTATGCTAAATTTTGGCGAGGAAAAACTGTCATGGCAATTTTCAAAGGGGTCCCTTGACCTCTGACCTCCAGATGTATGAATGAAAATGGGTTCTATGGGTACCCACAAGTCTCCCCTTTACAGACATGCCCACTTTATGATAATCACATGCAGTTTGGGGCAAGTCATAGTCAAGTCATAGTCAAGTCAGCACACTGACACACTGACAGCTGTTGTTGCCTGTTGGGCTGCAGTTTGTTATGTTATGATTTGAGCATATTGTTTTATGCTAAATGCAGTACCTGTGAGGGTTTCTGGACAATATTTGTCATTGTTTTGAGTTGTTAATTGATTTCCAATAATAAATATATACATACATTTGCATAAAGCAGCATATTTGCATTCTCCCATGTTGATAAGAGTATTAAATACTTGACATACCTCCCTTTAAGTTACATTTTGAACAGATAAACAATTGACAGCCCTAGTTTGAATACAGGTGATTTGAGGGGCAACACATCTGTATGTGACACTTTTAATTTAAATGTGAATTTGACCGTAAACATGCATGAAGAGACTGTCTCATGGACTGCATCATCTTGACTCTGTCCTCTACGTCCCCCTCTGCTGTCTCTAGTCGTACATAAATCACATGATGTACACAGATACACAGACACCCTGGGGTGTCAGACTGGCATCAGTTTCTGTCTCTCAACCCTCCTGTCTGTTTTCCATAGTTGTCTGTTTGCATTTGTGTCTCCTCTCACTCTCTCTGTCTTACTCCCACTCACAAATGCTAAGTGGGTGTCTGAGTGTCTTGAGGACTTGTGAGACTAATGACCGCGTCGCCCACCTGCCTGCCAGTTCATTCACGATGACACAAACACAGGCGGAGATTTCAACATTTGCTTAGTTGGTTCTTAACCATTTGTTACACGGTTCTTAGCATGTGTCCGGCGCTAACGCCATCTGTTCTTGCACGTTCTTTCCATCGCAGCCACCTTGTAAGCCTAGAGCGGTGCTGAGACGGTAACTGACGAGACAAGGGGAGCAGAAGGGTAAAGATTTAACTTGCCGCGGGGACGGGACGAGCTGATGAAGTGGGACACTTTGTATCTGCGGGGAGGGATCATCAGATGCTTCGTCTGCATCGGGTTCTGCTTCCTCTTGTTTCTCACGTTAGTGCCTTCGGTTGCTTTTGGAGGCTTTAAATATCTCACATGTGAGAAAGAAATGAGATAAGCACAACTTTGAAATGCAGTTTATGTTTGGTGGACGGTAATGTGAGCATTGCCATAATTATTGGACCGGATTACTGTAGTGGATTAGATTAGACATCTATAGTTAGATAGAGTAGTTCAGGCTGTTCTCATACACCGTTCGTAGCTACAAAAAGTAATGCTCTGTAATTCATATATATCCCATAAAATCATTTAGTGTTTAAGGGATGCACGATACCGATACCAGTATCCGGTATCAGGTCCGATACTGTGCTCACGTACTCGTACTCGCAAAACGGCTCCGATACAACGGCACCGATACCACTTTAAGGCAGCGTGACGTTAACCTCTTGTCAGCATCTTTCGGGTCCTATCACACGCTGCGGGCGAGACGGGCCGGTGGTGCGCCCGACCCCACAGGGCCGGGATCCCACCTCAGTCTGCACGCGCCGGCCCTCACTTTCATTGCGCCACGGGGTTTTGCCTGCATCCTCTGACTCGCGCGTGCGTTAGACTCCTTGGTTTGTGTTTCAAGACGGGTCGGGTGGGTTGCAGACATCGCCGCAGACCCTTGGCGCCTTGGGAGCACGACACGGTTGGCCGGTCGCGGCGCACCGCCTCGTATGCGGGACTCCCCAGCCTGCCGTGTGTCGCTCACACCCTCCAGCTGGCTGGTAACGAGGGTCTTTTGGCACAGAGAAGTACTCGTATCGGTACTCGGTAGCGGCGAGTACCCAAATGTAAGTACGTGTACTTGTACTCGGTCTGAAATAAGTGGTATCGGTGCATCCCTAGTATTTAATCCACGTAATCATGAACCAGGAAGTATAAAGAAACGCCGCATAGGGAGGAGGTCGGGGTGGATGGGTGGGTCCAAAAACGCCAGACTCTCACCAGGAGACCGCACGAAAAATGAGGAATAACTTTTCATAAGACGTCATACGAACAGCTGTATGAGGATATGTTGATAGCTTGACTGAATTATTTTGACTCAAGGTCTACGTACTGGATTTTTCCAGACGCTCTTAGTCACATCTCCTGGTCTTCATCAGTCAAACTCCAACCACCATATTTTTCAGATATTTTACTAATAATTTTCATATATTTTTTAAAATGCAGTGGAAAGCTCTGTAATGAAAATGATTTTATTCTCGTAATATTATGACTTTATTCTCGAAATCTCTGATTTCATTTTTTTCCCTCAATGTGTCCCTAATACTCCGTCGTACCGTCGTACCATAGACCTACAACAATGATAAATAAAAGTGAAAACGTAAACAAAAAACAGTTATTCATTTCCATTTTTAAAAATCCACAGGCAGCCACTGGAGAGGAGCTCCGGAGGCGCAGGTTGCTGACCCCTGCTCTAAACAGACGCTTCTTAGGATTTTCCACTATACTCCTACTGTATCTGCTGCTCCGTCGCTATGGTCTCTCCTCTCTCCTTCCTTCCCTTTAGCTTCGGCTGGTTAATGTAAAATGCATCACTTCCAGTGCGCCCTGCACGGGAACGCCGCCACAGACACCAGACAGCTTTCCCTGGCAGCGATAGGCTTAATCAGCATTGTGTGAACTCATTTGAATGTTATTTTACCGTAGTTGAGGTTTCACACGGGACACAAACAGCAATCTCTGGGTGAAGGTCCTGTGTTTGTTTGATATCATTTGAACATTTGTTTATGGTACCAGTCATTTTTAGTTGGGAAAACACAATGCATAGTAGGCTATGTCTGCCTGAGACTGGAACTTGTGATTGGCAAAAGACACTGGAGTGTTCTGGTGTTACTGATACCGGCTCTTCTGGTGGTCAGCATTACAGTTTATCAGCTGTTCCTTTTCATTTTTGTATAACTAGAGAGTGTTGAGAGATTTTTATCTGTATCTCTCTGCACCACAATCCATCTCACTACCAGCTCAGAGTTACAACGATGTCTCAGATCATCAAAATGTATCCGCTTGATGATGAAACATATTAGAGATTTGCACCAATGGAGAATTAATTTCACTTTGATTAAACATGGAACTCGTGTGTAATGTTTGCAGCTGGTTAGATATACGGTTAGATATGAAATCTCCGTCAGATTGTGAAGCCCGATAGATGTAATCGGGCACCGCCGGCGCAAGCAAAATCGATTTGTATGTATCTTAAAACGAATTGTCTCATTTTCACACTGCTATCGGATAACTGGCTGTGATCTGCCAGCGCCGTGTAACGGCTGGTGTGGATTTGAAATTAGGCCACAGCTGTCCCAGAGAACCTTATCGTGCCTCCATATTCATGTTTCTCGCAGAACGGGATAACCTTTCCGTCCCATGGGGCGGCGGGGGGGGCAAGACAGAACGGCTGGGACCATCTGACACCGGATCACTCGGGTGGAATTTGGGGAATGGCGCTGTCCCTCCGCCGTGCCCGCCCCACCGGGTAGGTGTCATCTCTGAATTGTGTTTATTTGTTGGCACCCTGTCGGGAAAACCTTCCCATCAGCTGCATGTTAATCTTGTCAGTAAATGTTGTCTTCAAACCGCCACCGCCACCTCAACCACATGACAATGAACTCCTCATCGTCATCCCATCCTCTCTTTCTGATATTGTCCCAAATAAATACACATAAACGCGTAGCACAGCGTGGGTTTGGTGACATGTGGTGGTGGTGGAAGTAGAGTAGGTGGTGGTAGACGGCACTAAAAAGGCTCCAGTGATGAAAAACCTCCTGGGAAGCCATCTTCTGTTTCACACCGGGCAGAATTTATGAGCTCAGCACTCAGCATCTCTGCTCTCCTGCTGAGATGTGGAAAGAGTTTCAGAGAAAGACATGTAGAAAGAGAGAGAGAGAAGAGGAAATAGAGATGTAGAGGAGCAGGAGGTGGTGGAGAGAGATGGAGAGAGTGACAGGAAGAGAGAAGAATATGTAGATGAGAGTTTGAGAGGTAAAAGTGAAAAGAAGAGCTGAGTGACCGGAGAAACTAAACAGGTTTGTTAGCCAAGACAAAGTTAGCCACATCAGACTTATGAATTCTCTTGTTTCCCAACTGATTAACATTTGTTGCAAGGAATAAATGTTGGCATTGGAAGTTTCTGCAAACCACTGATACGTTAAAGCTGCAGTAGGCAGTATATCTTTTGGCATCAGTGGGCAAAAATTCCATAATAACCTTTCAGCATATTGCAAGTGTTGAGAGATAACTAGACGTCTGCACCTCCTCATGGCTGTTTTCAGGCTTTAGAACATCTAGCCCGTGACGGGAGACTTTGACCAATCACAGGTCATTTCAGATTGAGAGAGCGCTCCTATTGGCTGTGCTCCGGTCATGTGACCAGAACTTGGCGTTCCTTCACCGAATTTCACAATGGCGGCCGTGTCACAAACTTTCTCATTTTACAGCTAAACCGTGCACTACAAGATGATTCTGAGAACATGTGAGGAGAGAAATAGACATTAACGTAACAGAATATTGATTCATATTTGATCAGCGCTGCCTAGTTTGACCGTTTGGTCCGCGTTCGCGAGTGATTGACAGCCGGCTCTCATAGACGGCAGCTGGACAGCAGACCTCAGATCAGCTCTTACTGCTTGTTTTCCTCCGGTCTGTGAAACCTTGCAGATGCCGTTAGGAGCACCAGAGGACACCGGAGGACTTCCTGTCTCATGCACTACTGTCAGGATATAGTGACCGTTTAAAAAAATAACTTTTAGTCATATTTGCTCCTACTTTACCTTTAAGGAGTACCAGATCCTTTTAGTGACGAGCCGGTCCTTTGAATTCTGCTCATATTTTCTTATGGCGTTTTTATTTGAACACAAACTGTGATCTTCTTTCTAACCATAACCAAGTAGTTTTGTTGCCTAAACCTAACCAATCGTTTTACAACGTTAACCACGTGGCATTGTGCATTTCTGCAAGCATGATACGAGGCTGTATGGGACATGTATTTTTGGTTCAACGGTTTGCAGAAACGTACGATGCCAACATTTCTTCTGGCGACTGGGTTGCTCTACTACATCCCCGACCTCAACCACTCACACACCATTTAATGGAAACTGTTTGCCACATAAGTGCAAATCATCTGAACCTCATTACATGTTTTTCCCACATATTTGAAAGTAGTGTTTTTGCCCAAGTCTGTCAGACAGCCGCCTTATAAAGCCTTCAAAGAAAGATGGATTCAAACAAGAAAAAAAATAACCTCCACCATCCATCACCAAGTTTGTTTACTTGGTGACGAGATCAATATTTTGCAGGCGACCCCGGTGGAAAGTTGGATGTCCCTGACTGAGCGTCGAGCCACATTGACAGCTCATGGAAACTGTGTCGCTCGAGCAAGTGGCTGAAGCTCCGCCAGGACGTGCGACTATGTGTTTTGTGCCGGAGATGGATGAGGGAACTGACAAAAAAAGAGCTCACAAGCAACACATGAGCGTGTTATCAGTCGAATCGAAACAGGGTTCATTGCGTCAAAGCGAAACTCACTCCTGCAGAGGGTTCAAGTGTCAAAGGGTTACTCTTATGCTAATTAAAATCCCAAATGTCAGCCAAGAGGTCAGCCCAATTCCCCACCCCGGTGTCTCTGCCCCGTCTTCTCTCATCCTGACACCAGAACACGTCAAGGAAACTAAACCGGCAAGACTGAAATGCACAGTTTGGAGATGTGATGGGACGCCGGCGTGAGGAGTTCAGAGGGCAAAAATAACAAAGACAGTGATCACGGCCGTAAATTGTGCCGCAGACACATCAAGCTGTCTACGCACTCCTTAGGTCGAGTGTCAGCTGGTTTGGGAATGAAAACACTTAACCCCACCGTGGCTTAAAAGGTCATAACTCACAACTCTCCTCCCTCGACATGAGTTACTGCCTCTCGTTAGGGACTGGACATCCCCGTCTCTCACCTTCCTCCCCGCTGTCCCGTCTGTGTAACCAGTAGATGTATCCGTTGCCTGCCATCTCTGGGGAGGGGGGGAACGCTGAACAAGATACTCTTACCCAACCCACCAAAAATGTGCCACAAGTGTGCAGTGAGAGGAAGTGAAAGCAGCGGCGCTTTATTTTTACAATTCGGACACACGACGCTCTCATGCGATACGGCTAGTTAATCTCCTCGGGTGTACATTTATATTCTATCAAGTTTGGGAATAAGGCATTTTCCCCCCCGCCAGGTTGATGGCACTCTGCCCGGTAGACCCCCTCCACCTCTACCACCAGCGGATAGTGGTCCTTAACCCTCTCAACACCCCGACGCCGCCAGGAGCATCTCTAACCGCTTCATTTCCAACACTTTGATTTATCTGAGGCTGAACATAACCCTCAACACGGCGTCTGCTCCTTTTTTTTGCCTTTTCAGCTAAGACTCAGGATGAAATACAGAAGGCTTGAATCAACATGGACTTTAACAGTAGTGTGATGAATGAAGGATTTATAAAGCTTCGTAGATTTTTCTGTGGGGGGGTAATTTGGGGATATGAAATAAATGTGCTGCCAAGGAGGTGTAATCGAACCGTGGGAGTCGCAGTGAGCACGGGGGAAGATTTATCGCCCGTACAGCAGCATGTTAGCCAGATAAAATGTTACTTGAGAGACATTAAAACCCCTGCTGTAGGTAGGAATGAACTCAGAGTGGCTGGGAGTGAGATAGTGAGGCTGATGGTACGTGTCCACAGGATCACCTCGCTTCCCAGCATTGGACGCTTGATGGTCTGCCTCTAGACACTCGGCACTAGGGGTGGGGGGAAAAAAACTATTTACCTATGTATTGCTATTTCTTAATGCCAGAATCGATATATTCGCTTCATTTGAATCTATGCGAAGGTAAAAGGAAGTTACCGCTTTTATTGTTGTAGTCTGAGTAACGTAACGTCATATCTGTTCCGTATCCGTCAACCAAAACAAACCACAGCCGGCCGCTGCTGGCCGAAATGAAAATGCAGAAAACGGCGCAAACGATACGACTTGCACCCTCACATGTTAAATCTAAACACTACACATCCAGTAAAGGATGGAAACACTTTGGGTTTTGCAGGAAAAGCAGAGCTAGACATGACGGCTAAAGCTGCATGCTAACTCTGTCACGGACAGGAAACGTTATCGTATCGCGGTAACGTGCGGTTGAGCCGGCTGTCGCTCTCATCTCCGTGGTCAAATGGGCCGACGCTACAACTGTAGAGAAACCCAGATACTGACATTTATGTTCTCTGCATTGAAACGGCCCCGATGGAGCTGACCATGGATGGATAAAGAGAACGGAGCTGACGGGAGAGCTAGAGACCACCTTGGAGAAGTTACAGGAAGTAGACACGTGGGACTACGTCCGGTTTTCAAAATAAGGTGTTAACAAAGGGAACTGTATATACAAAATACATATATGGAAATAATATTGATTGGATTATATTCACCAGAAGTATAAAACATTACATGTCCCTTATAAATTAAAAAGACAATACCACTAATTTGTGAGGGAAATGTCTTTATTCTTTGTTTTTTGGGTTGCTGGTAAAGATTTAATAAATAATTCCTGATAATGATCCTGATATATTTGACTTCAGGACATATCTGACTACATAAATGCTGAAAATCCAAATTTTTACTGAATTAATTTAGGTATTTTCCAAAGTAAAAGTCCCTAGAAGTGTCTCTGGAGTCGCGCCGCCATGCTACCAGAATGCATTGTACGGCTGCTTACGTAGACAATGAATGGGGGGACAGAAAAAGGAAAAAATTGGAGAAAGTGGAACCAAAATAAATCCCCATCCTTCCTATCTAGTGATCTCTCACACATGCATCTTATCGTATCTGTGCAGCAGCTGAAAAGCCTCCTCTCTCCTCCCGCGGCTGATAAAACAAGCGAGCAAGGGGAGAGGATTTCTCAAAGAGATTTCATCTGTTTTTCTAGCCCTCCCCGACATCCGATCGGAACCACAGCGACGGCCTCTGGAGGCGAGCGCCCGGCCGTGTTTATTCGGCGCTGAAAAAAGGTTATCTGCAATTTATGAAGGTGCTAAGCAGAGATCTGTCATTGTGGAGGAGGAATGGGGAGGAAAGTAGCTGATGAGCGGGGAGGGAAGAGGGAGGTAGTTACGGTGCAGAGAGGTGGTGAAAACGACAAGATGTATTGGAGGAAGAGGAGGTGGAAACACACGAGAGGAGAGGAGTGAAAGGATGGAAGTTTAGCAAACACTGTCAACGTGAAAAAGTTATGTGATTCAGATTGTACATCTCACTCTGGACACTGAGCAGCAGAATGAGGCAGCCAATAGCGTCAATTGTATTGATAAAAAAACTAGATTTATGGTCTGATATAGGCGTTACAATCTCCCCACATATACAGTATGGTATGGTTTCGGTTAAAATATCGCTAAAGTTACACCGGGCAGACACACAGCTGACAACCTGCTAAACTAAACTAAATTTGCGGTGGAGACTTTTACCGGGAAAGTTGCTGCATGTCCGCGACACTACACGCAGCATCGTAGCTGCCAAGTTAACGCTCCCGGACGGTGAACTGGGGAGTCCCGTCAATGACTATCTGTTGTGCTCCTGCAGCTGGTACGAGGCACAAATCGTGTCGGTTAACGGTTAATAATCGGTTAACGAGGGTCGGTTATCGGTTAAGAAAATGTTTCAAAATTAAAACATTTTTGTCTCAATATGTTTTGTTGTGTTTTCTTCTGTGAAATCACCCTTTGCTTTATGTTTCTCCAACCTATAAAACACAAGTGAGAGTCAGTTAAGAGAATAAAATATAGCCCCTTTCTATTCAGACAATATGGCAAATGTCAGCTCCTGCTATACGTTGCCACACAAAAAGTCAGTATTATCTTGTATATCTTGAAAAAAATGTTCATGTCAAACCCACCGTGTCATTATACAGATGCCTACGGCGTATAAAATAACTGCCAGATATTCCACTGTATATTGTTCTGTATATTAACGTTTGGACAGTCGTCTTTAAAGATCAGATTTGAAAAAACAAATCAGATTTTCTGGCTGCCTGCTTCCTCCTTCAACATTTCAGATAAAAGAGCGCTACCTGCTTGTCTTGGCAGCTGTGAGGCTGAACTCTGGGCCCGCAGGGGGAAAACCTGAAGCTCAGAATAAAGTAAAAGGTTGGACACTGTCAGAGAAGAGAGGGCTGATGGGAGATGAGAGAGAGAGAGAGCTGATAGTATGAAAAGAAAACAAAAAGAGGGGGCACCAAAGACAAAGAGAGTGAGGTGTGTGTGGACAGAGGGAGGTCTGTGTAATAGTTTTATTGAGTTAATCACATGAGAGTGAGACATCGGCTATGGCCAGAGGCGTCTGTCAGAGCGCCGCGGCGGTGATGCCGCGATGTGCTTTTTATGGCCGGTGATCCCAGACTGCAGGAACGCGGCCGAGCTCACAGCCATGAAAGAATAGAAGACTACTTCAATTGAGTTATTGGACTGAGAGGTGGAGAAAGAGAGAGGCCTTTTAACTTAATTAAACACTAATATGAAGCAGTCAGTGCCTCACCCCCTTTCATGTGTGTGTGTGTGTGTGTGTGTGTGTGTGTGTCTGTGTGTGTGTGTGTGTGTGTGTGTGTGTGTGTGTGTGTGTGTGTGTGTGCGTGTGTGTGTGTGTGTGCATGGCTGGAGGGGAAGTCTTTGACAGAGAAGTTTGTGAGCGTGGACCCCCTCTGGAGTCTCCAGTACTGGCCAAGTCAGAGGTGTTATTAGATGAGGATAGAGAGATTAGTGTGTGTGTGTGTGTGTGTGTGTGTGTGTGTGTGTGTGTGTGTGGGTGTGTGTGTGGGTGGGAGTGTGTGTTTTGATAGCATTAGTCTGATAGGATTAGTCAGAGGCCACAGGGTTGTGTGTATTCGTGTAGCTGAGCCCTCAAGTCAAAAAAAAAATTGTTTTATGAGGAACATATTTTTAATATTTTACATTTTCACTTTGGCGTTTAACGACTTGATTCATTGACACATTTTAAGAGCAGAGGAGTTGCTGTAAACACCCTGACTCTCTCATAAACAAACACACAGGCTGTATTTGAACCTGCATACTATACTAGTAGTATAACCTCATACTATACTAGTAGTACGAACGGATTTGGCCAAAATGTAGTATGTAGGATGCAGGATGCAAACAAAAGCAACATCTACTGTACGCCAAAAATACCTGGATGTTTGTAAAAAATCTCCAGTATGCATCAGACCAGTCAACCTCGCCTACTGTATCCCACAATGCAAAGCGCTGGAACGGTACAGGCTATGGTCACAACAACAGCAGCCAAAAACGGCTCGTTTTTTTACATTTTTTGTAGCTATTTCATCACTAAATTGACTTTTTGAGGCAAGAAATCAACTGTGTAGTAGGGATGGGTTATGATTTTAGATTTCAGCGTTCCAGCAGCGGAGCATACCGTCATTCAAACCAGACAGAAACAAACTAAAACTCACCAAAATGATCTTGGTTTGTCTTTCCACCAACCTTTTCTACTGTTCCAACAATATGGTTGAAAAAAACTGTTAATCCACAGCGTTAGATTAGATTAGATATTGGTTGGTTTTACGATAATAGATGGCAAATCGAACATTTGCTCCAACGTTTTCAGAGTTTAGAAGCTCAACAAACTGCCGTGACAGCTAGCTAGCGCCTGCCGGGGTCGCGACCTTGCAAACCGGGCGGTCACGCTCACAGACCGCACTATGAGTTGGGTGGAGCTCTCTAAAGACCGGTCTGTAGAAGAGGAGATTTTATTTCCTTGTTGACGGATAGTTTGTTTAAATATCACAACCATTAAATTAACGGGAACCTGTGGTTATCTGTGTTTTTGGAGTTGAAAAGCTCCACAATCGGCCGTGGACGTAGCTCGCTCTGCAGCCGGCCAGTGACGCTCACAGACCGGCTGCAGAGCAGCAGAGCGGCGAGGGAAGAGGTTGTAAACACACTAAACACGACCCCATTTGAAGGCACCACTATATACAGTCTTTCTGCCTACATTTGAGTAAGGATGGGTACAAACTGAGTACATTTCTAGCCAGAAACTCATAAATCTGCCTTAAATACAGCATCAAAGTGGAGTAACGGTGTTTTACAGGTCATCTGATCCTCTGTGTTTTATATTATGTACAGTATGTACCCTGCTGAGTGCACCTCTGTATTATTTTGCCCTCGGCATGTTAACGCTCTGTTTTTCTCCTCTATTGTGCATTTTTCAGTTTCATATTGCAGAATTTCAGCAACTGTATATGTAGTTACACAATATCTAACAGCTGGAAGTTGAGTTTTCAGGTCACAGGTAACTGCCAACACGATCTGCTAACGTCTCTTTAAAGTATCACACCGCTGGTTTTGAATGTTTTAGCCCATTAGCTGCAAACCATGCAGAGTTTACGGCTGAACGTTCTGCAGACTGATAAATGTGTTTTTCCCTCCTTCCATGCAGCCGCTGGTTTTATGTCAGTACTGTATGAGAATCAACTTCCAGAGACTTTAATGAACTAGATAAAAGGCAGATGATGTGAAGTGTATGCAAGTTAATGGGCGAACAAGTACAAAACCACTGGTATGGTCCTTTAAATTGGTTGATCTGGGATGTTTTGTATTCACAACCGACAAGAGGCGCTGATTAGTCGGACTGTCTGTGGTTTTCTCTAAACCCTCTCAGTCACTTACCATTACCATTCACATGGAAGCATAACTTCCTGTTGTGCTCCATTCCTTGTTGAATTTGCTCAGATAATCCTTCAGCAGGGCCATCCCTGGCTTGTCAATAGCGTGGTATTGCAACATAGAAAACTGCATCTTATTATATAAAACAGATGTTGACAAACTGCATAATTTGCAGGTAAAAAAAAAGGTAATAAATTGCAATATATCTTATCGCAAAATGTTTAAAATTGCAATAAGATCGTATCTTGACTTAAAGGGACTGTTTGTAACTTCTTACACGTATAAATCATTGCGGGTCGGTGTCCCATGCGCGCTCGCGTGTGGCTACGCTGTTCAGACAAGACTCCAACACAAACTACACGGAAGCACCGAAACCGCAAAGTTGTATCTAGTGAAGCCCGTCTTGCAAAACAGTGTTGGCCGCGGTCGGAGGACGCGGGGTAGACCGTAGCTTTGGTCTCCAGGACCGGAGTCTATGCTGTACTCTGCTCCTCTGCCTGCCTGCCTGCCTTCACTCACACACCGTGCTCGTTCTTGCTCTTTCGCTCCACCTCTCAATTGCATGCACGCACACTACACACTGCAGAAGAGTTAGTTTAGCTCTGAGAATATCTAGTGAATGTACAGTGGACGTTTGTGCAGAAGTAACTGCTGCAGCTCCTCCAGACCAACAGAGGTTTCCCGTGTCTTGTGAAGTGACGGGGCTCCGCAGAGAGAAACGTTATCATCTCCGACCAAAACTCCGGCGTCTCCCCCGTTCCCTCCGGCCGCGGTCGGGAGGCTGAGGCAGGAAAAGCCAACACTAGGATCAGCATTGATTCATGGAGAGACCTTGGTCTGGTCAGCTAACATTACTGCCAAGCAGCTGAAATATAGAGTGATATTGTGCTTTTAGCTGACGTGTGTCGCCTCACTGTTTTGAGCGATGCTCGTTCATGTCTATGTAGAGCGAGCACAAGCGCGAGCAACAGGACGCTGATTTCGTTGACTTAACGGCCACAGGTGTCGCTGTTAACAAGCAATTTCTGATTCTTACATCGAGTCCCTTTAAGTGTGGTGATAATATCATATCATGGGGCCTCTAGTGATTCCCACCTCTAGTGGAAAAGGGGGTATCAGCTCCTGTCTCACAGCTCAATCATGAGCGGTCCTCACAGGGTATTTCAATATGTAATCGTATATCACTTTGTCTGTCATTACATGAAAGGAACGCCGTTTACATCAACTTCTCTTAAATCTCCCCAGATTAGCCAGATGCCAGACGGCTGTGTGGTGGTCTGGACTGAAGCAGCAGGTTGTGTTTGGACTGATGTTGCTCGGTTGATTGGTCAGTGTGTGTGTGTGTGTGTGTGTGTGTGTGTATGTGTGTGTGTTACTGGCAGGAGGTCCAGTTATTGACAGAGGGATTACGGCGAGCTCGGAGTTCAAGCCTCTGCGCTGACAGACAACTCGCCCCAGAGAGTCGACACACACTCTGGAGACGCACTCGGCCCGCGCCCTCACCTGACCCGATGTGTGTGTTTCTATCACGCCGATGACTGCAGGGCTGTCTTTATCAACTTTATCAATCCCAGAATTTCTCTGTCATTTTATGGGGTGTTTTTCAGGCTTATATGATATAAAAATGTAAAAAAAATCAGGATAAATCCCTCTCTAAAGTCTCTAAATTTAACAAGAGAACAAATGGGAATGTCTGAATGAGTTTGAGTTGGGCTTGGTTGAAAAATGCATTACCGTTCCCATAAAGAGATCTTTAGAAAACGACCACAAAAAGTGAAGCCGTGCACTCACAGACATATAAAAACATCTGTGTACGCCACAGCGATATATCCCGTATATGAGTTAAAGTAGTGAAATATGGAGCAATGCTTCACTACGAAACAAAATACTGCAATGTTTATCCCCTAAATGAGATGATTGACAGCTCACTATTCTTTCTGGGTGGTCTCCGGTGGTGGTGGTGGTGGGGGGGGGGGGGGGTTAACAGGCTCTATGTTACCCTCTCAGCTATTTTTCATCCCTCGTTTTTTCCCCACAAAAACACTTTAAAGGGAATAGCCACATTACGCAGGTCATGTGTCGGTTCCTCGGCCCCAAAGGCCGTTCTGACATGTTAGACACAGAATCTCTAACTCCCTTAAAGAGACACTCGGCCCTCTTTAAATGATCTCACACTCACTTTCCCTAACCCGTTAGTGAAGGATATTTCAAACATTCAGACATTGAAATCACTTAAATATAGTTTAATATCACGTTCATCTGCCTTTGTAACAGGTTTTATGGGATGATTCCATATTAAACTTCAGGTCCCTGATTATTTGGGATTCATGATGGTTGCTGTGTTTGTGAAAATGACCTGATACCGCAACAGCAAAAGTGTTTTATAAGCTGAACTCTTGTAAAAATGGGTGTGAATGGTTTAGCTGCACGGGAAAACTAGGGACTTGGAATACTTGGAATATCATTTTCTCCACCCAGCCGCGTCCGTGTAGTTAGGAAAGGCTGGATGTGCACCGACAGGTGAAAACTTGCTGCACGGAACCCCATGAAAGGTTGTGTCTGATGTAGACTTACGTACCCATTTTTGGCGTATCAGCGGCATGTTATTGATACAAAGTCGGACGACGGATGCTAGAAACTGACGGTGAAAGTGTCTGCTCCGAGTCACAGCTCAGAGTAGCAGGTGTCAGGGTGGAAGCCTGCAGCATCACAGCGAAAGCTGGACCAGAGAGGCCAGACACACGGCCATCCAACGGTAAAGATCAAAGTGAGCGCTTTACACATATTGACTGTCGTCTTTTCTTGTAAAATGTCCGGTGTAATCGGTAAAACCGGTGTTGTCACGAATTTATTAACCGGTGGGAAAATGTCTCACCGCCACATCCCTGGTCTGATGGTGTGACGTCACTTTGGCCGGCGGACACTCGCAACCCTCGCGGATGTGGCGGGCATAAATCAGACTTTAAGCTGTAGCCTACATGTCATGGGCAGACAGTGTGTTGTTAGCTGTGGTATTGAAGAGTACGATATTTACATGCTGTTTAATTAGCTGAAGCTAATTAGATATCTAACCTGCAAACTGACGTTAGCGGTGCACTTTTCTCCGTTCAATGTTTGTGTGGACGCTCGTTCAACAAGTTGTTTGTTGAGTTGAGTTAGATGAGGAGGCTGAAGCTAATGTTATTCACAGTCTGTGGCTCTTATGTTGTGTAGCAGGACGCTGATGTCACTGCTTTATGAGAGATTTAATTGGCTGAATAGAAATAAACGTCTCCCTCTACGTACGTAGACGGATGTACTGTGTTCCATTGAATTTATGCAAAACTACAGGGGCACCATCTTGAAACCAAAAACATATACATTTCTCCATTTTGGGGAGCACAGGACTTTAATTTCAGCTGGAATTTCATTGTGTCTCTGATTTATGCATTTGAGTGCATTGTCTGCAACACTGAACATAGAGGTTTTTTTCCCAGATATCATTATTAGGGGTGTAACGATACCTCGATCTGGATCAATATGTCATTAATGCAAAGTGAAGAAATCAATCCATATCATCATCTAAAAGATGCACCTTTATTTTGAAATTCCCATGGCATGTTTGTGTCACCAATTTCAGGCCAAGCGCACCTCCTTCCTCCAGAGTCAAATCAAATCGAAATCTTTGTGATGTCTGCAAAAATCATATTGTTGTCCAAAGAATCAATATAATATTATATCATGATGAAACTCCTGATGAAGTCATTATCATAATGAAGGAGCCGTCATGGTGTCCAGTTGAGGCTTTTTTAATTTAATTTTATGCATCTTTGCCTCAGTTTGTGTTGAACCAGTTTCACACATTCACCTCGGCTGTAGTCGCTGAAAGAGGAGAGAGTTGAACTTCATCATCCTGGCAACCGTCCCATCTCAAGCTAATAACCATATCCTTGCTAGAGGCTTAAAACAGTCATTGACCTTCTGCCCTCTAGGTGTCGTACCTCATCCAGATGGAGGGTTTTACCACCGGCCAGACTTCACAGACATTCTTCACATTGTTTCTCATTCTGTCTGATTATTCCTTGTTTCCTCTCACTGGGTCGGTCCACGGTAGTTTTGACACCTTGATCCGATGTTAGACCAAACACAGAATGATGGTATGGACCACTGATCAGGTCTGTGTTCGAGCTCTGGAGGATGTTGAGAGTCAACAGAGTGGACCGACCTCCCCAGTGAAACCAGTAATTGGCTGTGTGTTTGGGTTTGAGTATCGTCTGCAGAGAAACAAGGAGTGAAGCAGTGGTCTGATTTTTATAGACAGGTGTTTTAAATATTAATGTTTGCTTACAAAGGCAATACACTTTTTATTGTCTTTGTCACATGAAAATCGTCATTATCAGGCTGTTTTCATACACCGTTAATACACGAGCAAAAAATTACACGTGTTCCTGGATTCGTAGGAAAACACATGAAAAACGAGGAATAACTTTTCATAAGATACAAACAGTTGTATGAGGATATGTTGACTAGAATAAATAAAGAATGTAATAAATTAATTTAAAAAATCCCCAATACTAGATGTGTGTGTTAAAAATAAAATAATATAGAAATAAAATAAAATAAAAATATCACTAGGTAATGTGTGTTAAAAATAATAAATAAAATAAATTCCCCAATACTAGGTTATGTGTGCGTTAAAAATAAGAATTAAAATAAAATAAAATAATAGAATAAAAAAATAAAATAGAATAAAATAATAATTAAAAAAAAATTCCCCAACACTAGATAATGTGTGTTAAAAATAAAAATAATAAGAAATTAAATAAATAATTAAATTAATTAATAAATAAGTAAATAAAATAAGAATTCAAATAAAATAAAATAATATAATATACAAATAAAATAAAATAGAATAAAATAAAATAAATAATAATAAAAATATTCCCCAACACTAGATAATATGTCTTCTTACGTTCTTTCAAAGTGACGCATTATATCTGTGCAAGAAAATGTGGAAACACTCAACCTTTTAACAATGACTGTAACAACAATTATAGCCCAAAGTTTCCAATAAAACTTTGTTTCAGGTCTTTTGGTCTTTCTGGACTTTTTATCTTTAGACGTGACTTCACTGATTTTCATTTAGTGCTCAAAACTGACAGATAAACCAGCTGTGAGCTGAACTCAAATGTGTTTGTGCCAGTTTTCCTAATGAAGACGACACTGTCGCCCATATTTATTTCCATAAAAAGCATCATTTTAAATACTAATGATCCAAACTAGCGTGCTTCCATCTTGACTCATACATTTGAAACCACACTGCTCAAAAAGCTTGCGTACTTTTTAGAAATAATTTAGTGGAAGATTTACGATACCGTCAGATCTTGGATGAAACACTCAGACGTGTGTTTTGATGTGTGTGTGTGTGCAGAATATTTATGACGTGTGCCTCCAGATTTGTGGAATTACATAAAGTAAGTCGACTTTGCAGGTCAATTGTGCTGTTAGTGTTTATGGATTTTCACAGGAAATACCGTAAAAGTAAATGTTTCGTAGGAAAATGTGAGCTGAAGCTCTCGAGCAGTGACGGTCTGACCGTCTCTGCCAGTGGTTGGACGATTACTCACGAAGGAATAGTTTCTGTCCGTGGTTCTCTTTGCTGTATGGATTAAGTTAGTGTTTTTCTCACACAGGAAATTGCATGTCTGTCAGGAGGATTGTGGGTCAGCGTCCTGCTCGTAAATCACGGCTCTAACGGTGACCACGCAGTAACTCCGTGTTACATAAAATGGATCAACGTGTTATTTCTCAGCAAACATGTTTTCATTACTCAATGCTGATTCGGTTTACAAATTAACTTTTTAATGAGCTCTCGTTAGGCTCTCATTGGATTTTTCTTCTTAATGCACAAACGTTTATTGGCCTTTAACGTCCCATTGTTCCCCAAGAAACCCAACATAATAACACAGATTAAACCTTCAGCAAACATCCAGCCATTTTATCGTCGAGCCAACAACCACCCTGTAAATCCGAGCGAGAGCGCCGTTGTTAAAGTGTTTCTGGAGCAGAAAAGAGTCGGCTCCATTTTTTCGTTATTTATTTTTTTGTGTTTAATTGGACAAATGAATAGCATTCCAGCCGGGGAGCATAGTGGCATTATTGTTCTCGGAGAATAAACACAGAAAGGGTCCTGCGTGGACTATAAAACCCCCAGAATAAACAGCTCTCTCAAAGCCCAGTATTGAATGTCTGTTTATGACTTGTAATATGAAGTGCAGAGCTCTAAAATCACTAATTACATCAGCTATGTGGATTTCTGCGGAGAGCTCTTAAAAGGGGTATTGGTGGCTGTAAGTGTGTGTGTGTGTGTGTGTGTGTGTGTATGGAGGTTTGCATAAGATGTCTAATGTGTTTTTGGCAGCCTCATGCCTAAGCGAATATTTAGTCTATTCTTCGCTTTAGGTCCATTTGCTCGGTCTTAACTTTATTCCTGCTGCAGTATTACGAGCCGGCGTGTGTTGCACATGTGTGCACGTGTATAAATGTGTGTGTGTGTGTGTGTGGCTTCATAACAGCCCACAGAGGGCTGACCTCGGTGCAGCGCGGGAGGAAAAAAATAGTTTCCTCTCCCCTGATCTCGGCAGACTCTGGTTATTAAAACATGTTTCCCTCTTCCGCTGAGATGAGAGGAGGTGAGCTGCCGACCCCCTCAACACGTGCGGTGACGACTTTTTCAGCCACCATTAATAAAAATAAAAAAAACCTGACATGGAAAGGAACAGTTATATAGGAATAGATAAAGTAGGTTTTTTTATTGATGAACTTGATAGATTTATTGTTGGATTGGTTGCACTTCTGGGAGTTGATTGAGGCGGATTTTTCACTTAAAGCAACCAAGACTTTAAGATCATAACACTCAGAAATACTCAGATTTGACTCAGACTTTTGACTTTATCACCAAAATGAAA
The DNA here is from genome assembly GCF_043250625.1 of Sebastes fasciatus. Lineage (NCBI taxonomy): Eukaryota > Metazoa > Chordata > Actinopteri > Perciformes > Sebastidae > Sebastes > Sebastes fasciatus. Next base: position 30,169,210 of record NC_133808.1, on the reverse strand, counting down.
TGAACTAGGGCTATCAATTGATTAAAATATTCAATCACGATTAATCGCAAATTAATCACACATTTTTTATCTGTTTAAAATGAACCTTAAAGGGAGATTTGTGTAGTATTTAATCCTCTTATCAACATGGGAGTGGGCAAATATGCTGCTTTATGCAAATGTATGTATATATTTATTATTGTAAATCAATTAACAACACAAAACAATGACAGATATTGTCCAGAAACCCTCACAGGTACTGCATTTAACATAAAACAATATGCTCCAATCATAACATGTCAAACTGCAGCCCAACAGGCAACAACAGCTGTCAGTGTGTCAGTGTGCTGACTTGACTATGACTTGCCCCAAACTGCATGTGATGATCATAAAGTGGGCATGTCTGTAAAGGGGAGACTCGTGGGTACCCATAGAACCCATTTACATTCACATATCTGGAGGTCAGAGGTCAAGGGAACCACTTTGAAAATGGCCATGACAGTTTTTCCTCGCCAACATTTCGGACAAGTTTGGAGCGTTATTTAACCTCCTTCACAACAAGCTAGTATGACATGGTTGGTACCGATGGATTCATCAGGTTTTTCTAGTTTCATTTTGCGATATGCTGAGTATTGCGATGAGATATATTGCGATTTATTACCTTTTTTAAACTGCAAATTATGCAGTTTGTCAACATCTGTTTTATCGAATAAGATACAGTTTTCACTCTGTTCATCTCAGAGTTTTTATTCACATGTCTTGAGGTCAGAGGTCAAGGAACCCCTTAGGAAATGGCCATGACAGAAACAGTATCGCAAAACATAATATCGTGATACTCATATCGATATTTTCTTACACCCCTAATTTTCACCGTTGCAAAATGAGGAACTTTCAAGTCTTCAAATTTCATCGGCGAGGATTTTACTAGACCCCCTGCGTCTGCTTTCATCTTTAAGAGAAACTACCTGCTGCTATAAAAGTGCGATCACACAAACAAACATCAAGGAATGAAGTGTGAAGAGTCTGAGGACGGCTGAGGGGTGGAAAAAAAGCAAAAAAAGAAGCAGAGTGAACGCAGAGAAAGGAAACATTCATGGCCGTGTGTGTGTGTGCAGCTATGCAGTTCAGTTCGTGGCCAGTCAGCTCTGTTGGCCGGCGCTGCGTGCACCATCACCTCATCACTCAGCGGCCTGCCTGGACACCCAGCAGCCGCCGCCCTGCCGCTGCCGCTACCGCCACCGCCACCGCCGCTGCAGCCACATTACGACTGCGTCTCGTCAGAACGGCCCGCCACCTCATATCTCAGCGCACGTACGGGCTCATTCATGAGTGCTGGACACAGATTTAACACAAGGCCCGTCGCTGGGATGACTGGTGGCCTGGCGGGCTGATGGACGGCCTGTCTGTCGGTCGGAGCTGTTCTGCTGTCTGACTGGACGCCGTACCGACGGCGCTGAGGTCATCGCAGACAGACGGAGCTGCTGGGAAGTATTCCTGGACTTTTTTGAAGAGCCAGTTGGCTGCTTTGATTCAATATATTTTAAGGGTTGGAGGAAATGTGTTGCTGCTGCCACTAGGAAGATGTATTACTTGAGAAAACATGAAGATTAAATCACATCACAAGGTTTTCTCACAGTAAAATGCCAACAGATTTAAAGGCAAATTATAATTTGCATAAATTGCAAATAAATAATTCTGGAAGTTTAAATCTAGTATTTCTAACCAGCAGCTTTCAGTGGTGAATATTAAATAAATAATGGACGGGTTGTTATGACCCGGCTCCTCTTGTGTTAAAGAGTTTCAGTGCAAACTGTTCAGCAGAGTGATAGCGCCGCTGTAACAGGCCTGTCACTGCCAACAACATCTATCTCAAGTACGGGTCGGGTCATACTCATTTATAGCTCGGATCACATTCACCGGCCATCAAATCAAGTCAGCAGCTCCGAGCCGATCGTATCCTGCAGTATATAATGTCACACAGACCGTATGATGACAGACTATAGCAGCGCAGACCACAAAGTAACACTATCTCCTGTCCATCAACATGTCATGCTAATGCGCTGTAACTCTGCAGCCTGGGAGCTCCGTCCAGGGACAAAATATCCTCAGTTACACAGGATGTGTTTTACTTGTTTGGAATAAACAACATAAGATCATAAGAGCAGTAATATCTGAACATGAAGAAGAGAGCACCACCTACAAAAACCTAAACTTTATAGGTAATTCAAGTAAAAGACACGGTGCTGCTTTGACCAACACACAAGGCAGCTGTAGGAAAACGTGGTCCAAAGCCAATCAGCACTAAAAGCGCCAGTAATGCCTCCATGTTTGGATATCAGTGCAGAGACGATGACCTCTGACCTCTGACCCTTGACCCTCAGTATCTCTGACTTGTGGCCGGCAGCCAGCAGCCGGACTCTAGACCATTATGGGCTGAGCGCTGCAGCAGGTGGCAGGAGGCGTGTAAGCTCCGAACATGGAGCAGGGATCTGAGGCCAGATACCAAAGGGGGGCCGTCTGGAGCCAGTTTAAGAAAAGACAAGACTGCCATCTAGTGACTTAAAGGCAGACTGCTCAGTGTCCTGACCTGCTTATTACTACAGTATGCATTCCAGTGATATCTTTCTAATATCTTTGTTGTTTTTTTTCCTCAAGAAAAATGACTACAGCAACACACCATAAAAACAAATAAAGTAATAGGTACATATAGTAGCACATAGTAAGAAATAAGAATAAAATACAAATAAAATGGAAATAATAATAACAATATTATTATTATTATTATTATTATTAATAATAATAATAATAATAATAATGTTATTATTATTTCTATTTATATATAATTCATAACAAATTAAAAATGAAAATTTTTCCAGTGATATTTCTTTTTTAAATCATGCTTTTTATTGTTTATTGTTGTGCCTTAAGAAAAATAACTACAATAACCCAAACCATAACAAATAAAGTAATATGTACATATAATAACAGATAGTAAATTGAAAAACAAAGTATTTAAAAACAAGGGAGGAGAAAAAAATGGTGATAATAATAAAAGATAATAATGATATGTCAAAATAAAATATATAATAATAATAAAATATAAATTTAAAAAAATATATAAGAAATAAATAAATAAGAAATATACAAAATATATAAGAAATAAAAAAATGAAAAGTAAAAATATAATTATAATAATTCCTTTGATATCTTTTAAATCACTTCTCAAAATTTAACTTTAAAAATAACTTTTTGTTAATTTAAGATCATTTTATGTCTAATTTTAATGTTATTGCTTTTATTTTTTATATCACTTTTGGGTATTTTATTTCCATTTGAATTTGTATTGTAAACAACAAACAAAACGGGGATTGCCGACCATTTCACATTTTTTTTACCTGTAGGTTTGCTTTCCTCACTTCCGTTTCTCTTCTTGTGCACTGATTGGTTAGAGCTGAACAGCCAATCAGAGGGATTTCTCTCACTGACGAGCTCCGCCGCCGATTCAACATGCTGAATCGGACGAAAAAACTACGACACTGGCCGACTAGAGCCGACGGTGCGGGACACACCGAGAAAACTAGACTGACAGACGCTCGCCGACGGGCGACCGTCGACTTGGTGTGTCAGGACCTTTAAACGCAATAAAGTCAGGACGGATGAGTGAAGTGAGAGAGACATTGTTAAAAAGCAAAACACACCCTGGAAATATTGCTGTGGGATTTTCATATTCAGAAATACTGAACCATATCTCGATCTGTAACTTCACTTTAAGTTCAGTGAAATGTCACATACATGTTTGGCTCACACTCAGATCTCTTTCCCCCTTTAAATCACACTTTGTGATGATTAATCTAAACTGTTGTTGGGTGCTAATACGCTGTCAGAGCTGTGTGAGTGTGTCAGAGTGCGGTCTGGGATTTTCCTGAAGAATTTTTAATTTTGGTAGGTGTGACATTTACAGCCTGGAGACCCAAACCAGCCTCATAAAGAGCTGCTGGCCCCTTTTCTTTTTTTAACAACCCTGTAAATACAGAGTTAATTTGTTTTCTGTCCGCCGTGAGATTAAAACGTGAACGCTGAGCGAGAGGTGTTTTAAAGGGTTCGTTTCATTATTCCAGAGCGCCCCACGGTCAGGAAATAAACACACTTGTGGAAAATGAAGTGTCTGATGTGGGTGTGAAACTTTTCTAAAAGGCCGGGCACCTTCGAGGACGCATTTCTCCCCCGCTATAAAATATGTTTACCACATCTACCCGGCATCAGGACCATAAATCCAGCCAAAGTTACAACGGCTGTAAAGTCGAGCTGCATCTCCCCGATTTCAGTGGTGAACGGCGGCAGCGAGGCCAACGGGGTCAGGGGAGGTTTAGCTCTGTGGGACAGTGTGGTCACACCCAGGTGGTCTGGAGCTCAGGTAGTCTGCATAAATAAATAGATTGATAAATAAATAAATGAATGAATGAACAAATATATTAATTAATTAATTAATTAATTAACAAAAAAATAAAACAATTTTTTTTATAAATGAACAAATAAATAAATGACTTGATAAATTGATATTTGTTTTAATTTGCTTCTTTAATTATTTACCTTTTTTTTTTATTAATTCCACTATTTATTTATTTTCCCATTTAATTTTCCCATTTATTTAAAAATAAATACATAAAAAATATTGTAACATAAATTGATATTTGTTTTGCGTCTTTATTTACCTTTTTATTAATTTCCCTATTTATTTACTTTCCTATTTAATTATTTATTTAAAAATAAATACATAAAAAAGAATGTAAAATAAATTGATGTTTTGATTTGCTTCTTTATTTACATTTTTATTAATTCCCCTATTTAATTTTCACATGTATTTATTTATTTAAAAATAAATAAATCCTTAAAAAATATTGTGACATAAATAGACAGGAAATAAACACACTAGTGGACAATGAAGTGTCTGATGTGGGTGAGAAACTATTCTAAAAGGCCGGGCACCTTCTCCCCTACTATGAAATATGTTTACCACATCTGCCCGGCCTCGGGACGATAAATCCAGCCAAAGTTACAACGGCTGTAAAGTCGAGCTGCATCTCCCTGATTTCAGAGGTGGACGGCGGCAGCGAGGCCAGCGGGGATCAGGGGAGGTTGTTTCTCAGTGACTCGTCACACCCAGGTGGTCTAGAGCTCAGGTTGTATGACAGGTTTCAAACCCCCCCGCCATGTCCAAACCATCGTTCTCCTGGTTTGGCTCCGGGCCTGAATCACTCCCTTCAGGCTTGTAGGAGAGAAAGCAGCTTAAATCATACCTGTCCTCTGTGTGTGGTGATCATGGAGGGAGTGCTGCATCTATTTAAGGCTTAAACCGTATATGAATGTATTTTATAGAGCTGCAGAGGGAACCGCTGTAGAAACACGACATTTCTCTCTGCAGTGGAGGATTTATTTGTTTTGAAAGCCCCCCAATAAAACCTCAAGTACTGTGAGAAAAAGTCCGAGCGTTTATTTGGGAAATGAAGCGTGCCACTGAATAACACTTCACATCCTTTCAGGATCTCATAACATAGAAAAACCAACAGTGTGAACCCGCTTTATACACAGACAGTCACAAAATGTCCATTATGATTCAAGCGATGGTCAGGATGGCTCGCTCCCTCTTCCTCCTCTTCCTCTTCTTCTCCGCCAGTTGGCCCGTGGCGTCGGCGAAGAACATCACGTCCTCTTTGTTCTCGATCTCCCGCTGGAGGAACTGGAGCGCCGCGCTGTTGAAGCCCATCACGTCCTGGGACGCAAAGAAAGAAAGAAAGAAAGAAATAGGTGTGATGAGAATGAGAAGAACCAACAGCCTTTTCTCTGTGACAGAATCCTCTTCTCCAGATGTTAACTTACTCTGATTTCCCGCACTTTTGAGACGGTATTGGTCCGTAGCTCGTCTATGACCGACAGCAGCATCTGGTTACTGGAGATGTGACCAAAATGGATCCTAGAAGGAAACCGACAACAATATCAGCCAGATACTCAACATTTACAATTAGATGTTGCTCTACCACCTCTGGAAAACAACTGGACACGCTATTGATTCTTCAAATTATTCACAAAACAATATATCTGTCTACTTACACTGTCGTTTTATGGCTGTCAGCAGGGTCTGAAATTAACTTGTCTCACTTCCTGCCACAGTTGTAGGCTTTTTTGTCTTCCACTCAGAAGTTTATCTGCCACTTTTGAAATCTACCTCCTTCACATAACTGTATTTATTTAAGTTTCTCACCCAATACTCATTTTACTGATTAGAGATTGAATGCATCATACTGTAACTCAATGGAACCTCCTACCGGATGCTAACAGCTAACATTAATTAGCTCTCCTTCTGCCAATTTGAACACGGATTTGTTGTTAACAGTGTCGCATTATGAGGTGAAAAAATAGGGTGCATCCATCCATCCATCTTCAACCGCTTATCCGGGATCGGGTCGCGGGGGCAACAGCTCCAGCAGGGGACCCCAAACTTCCCTTTCCCGGGCCACATTAACCAGCTCTGACTGGGGGATCCCGAGGCGTTCCCAGGCCAGAGTAGAGATATAATCTCTCCATCTAGTCCTGGGTCTTCCCCGTGGTCTCCTCCCAGCTGGTCGTGCCTGGAACACCTCCCAAGGGAGGCGCCCAGGAGGCATCCGTGCTAGATGCCCGAACCACCTCAACTGGCTCCTTTCGACGCAAAGGAGCAAGGACTCTACTCCGAGTCCCTCACGGATGACTGAGCTTCTTACCCTATCTCTAAGGGAGACGCCAGCCACCCTCCTGAGGAAACCCATTTCGGCCGCTTGCACCCGCGACCTCGTTCTTTCGGTCATGACCCAACCCTCATGACCATAGGTGAGAGTAGGAACGAAGATTGAACGGTAGATCGAGAGCTTTGCCTTCCGGCTCAGCTCTCTTTTCGTCACAACGGTGCGGTAAAGCGAATGCAATACCGCCCCTGCTGCTCCGATTCTCCGACCAATCTCACGTTCCATCGTCCCCTCACTCGCGAACAAGACCCCGAGATACTTAAACTCCTTCACTTGGGGTAAGGACTCATTCCCTACCCGGAGTAGGCAAACCACCGGTTTCCTGCTGAGAACCATGGCCTCAGATTTAGAGGTGCTGATTCTCATCCCGACTGCGTCACACTCGGCTGCGAACCGATGCAGTGAGTGCTGGAGGTCGCAGACCGATGATGCCAACAGGACCACATCATCTGCAAAAAGCAGCGATGAGATCCTCAGCACACCGATCTGCAAACCCTCCTCCACCCGACTACGCCTCGATATCCTGTCCATGAATATCACGAACAGGATTGGTGACAAAGCGCAGCCCTGGCGGAGGCCAACCCCCACCGGAAACGAGTCCGACTTATTGCCGAGGATCCGAACACAGCTCTCGCTTTGGGCGTACAGGGATTGGATGGCCCTGAGAAGTGCCCCCCTCACCCCATACTCCCGCAGCACCCCCCACAGTATCTCCCGGGGGACCCGGTCATATGCCTTCTCCAAGTCCACAAAACACATGTAGACTGGATGGGCATACTCCCAGGCCCCCTCCAGGATCCTTGCGAGAGTGAAAAGCTGGTCCGTTGTTCCACGGCCAGGACGGAATCCGCATTGTTCCTCTTCGATCTGAGGTTCGACTATCGGCCGAACCCTCCTTTCCAGCACCTTGGAGTAGACTTTACCAGGGAGGCTGAGCAGTGTGATACCCCTGTAATTGGCACACACTCTCTGGTCCCCCTTTTTGAAAAGGGGAACCACCACCCCGGTCTGCCACTCCTTAGGCACTGTCACCGACTTCCACGCGGTGTTGAAGAGACGTGTCATCCAAGACAGCCCCTCCCCACCCAGAGCCTTCAGCATTTCTGGGCGGATCTCATCAACCCCCGGGGCTTTGCCACTGTGGAGTTGTTTGACTACCTCAGTGACTTCCACCAGGGTAATTGATGATGGTCCCCCATCAGCTTCCAGCTCTGCCTCTACCATAGAGGGCGTATTGGTCGGATTCAGAAGTTCCTCAAAGTGCTCCTTCCACCGCCCGATTACCTCCTCAGTTGAGGTCAACAGTGTCCCATCCTTACTGTACACAGCTTGGATGGTTCCCCGTTTCCCCCTCCTAAGGTGCCGGATGGTTTTCCAGAAGCACTTTGGTGCCGACCGAAAGTCCTTCTCCATGGCTGCTCCGAACTCCTCCCACACCCGCTGCTTTGCCTCCGTCACGGCAGTGGCTGCTGCTCTTCGGGCCCGTCGGTACCCTGCAACTGCCTCCGGAGACCTCCGAGATAACATATCCCGGAAGGCCTCCTTCTTCAGTCGGACGGCTTCCCTGACCACCGGTGTCCACCACGGTGTTCGAGGGTTGCCGCCCCTTGAGGCACCTAAGACCTTAAAACCACAGCTCACCGCCGCAGCTTCAGCAATGGAAGCTTTGAACATCGTCCACTCGGGTTCAATGCCCCCAACCTCCACAGGGATGCCAGAAAAGCTCCGCCGGAGGTGTGAGTTGAAGATCTCTCGGACAGGGGCCTCCTCCAGACGTTCCCAGTTCACCCTCACTACGCGTTTGGGCTTACCAGGTCTGTCCAGAGTCTTCCCCCACCCTCTGACCCAACTCACCACCAGATGGTGATCAGTTGACAGCTCCGCCCCTCTCTTCACCCGAGTGTCCAAAACATGCGGCCTCAGATCAGATGATACGATTACAAAATCGATCATCGACCTTCGGCCTAGGGTGCTCTGGTACCACGTACACTTATGAGCATCCTTATGTTCGAACATGGTGTTCGTTATGGACAATCCATGACTAGCACAGAAGTCCAACAACAAACGACCACTCGGGTTTAGATCAGGGAGGCCGTTCCTCCCAATCACGCCACTCCAGGTGTCTCCATCGTTGCCCACGTGCGCGTTGAAGTCTCCCAGGAGAACTATGGAGTCCCCTACTGGAGCCCCATACAGGACTCCATTCAGGGTCTCCAAGAAGGCCGAATACTCCGAACTGCTGTTTGGTGCATACGCACAAACAACAGTAAGAGTTTTCCCCCCCATAACCCGAAGGCGTAGGGAGGCGACCCTCTCGTCCACCGGGGTAAACTCCAACGTAGCGGCACTCAGCCGGGGATTTGTGAGTATCCCCACACCCGCCCGGCGCCTCACACCATGGGCAACTCCAGAGAAGAATAGAGTCCAACCCCTATCCAAGAGTACGGTTCCAGAACCGAGGCTGTGCGTAGAGGTAAGCCCTACCAGATCCAGCTGGTAGCGCTCCACCTCCCGCACAAGCTCCGGCTCCTTCCCCCACAGAGAGGTGACGTTCCACGTCCCCAGAGCCAGCCTCTGCCGCCCGGGTCCAGTCCGTCGAGGTCCCTGGCCTTCACTGCCACCCATGTGGCAGCGCACCCGACCCAAGCGGTTCTTCCCGCAGGTGGTGAGCCCACAGGATGGAGAGGAGGGGGGTGCCACGTTCCTTTTTCGGGGTATCCCCGGCCGGGCTCCGTGGCAAGCCCGGCCACCAGACGCTCGTTGACGGGCCCTCCGTCTGGGCCTGGCTCCAGACGTGGGCCCCGGGCTTCCTCCGGGCCGGGTAACTCCTCCTCTGCCTCGTGTCGTCATTGGGTTTTTTGTGAGGGTGAGGGTGCATCCCCTCAGGTTTATTAGTAGTAGCGCCATGCTTTTGAGCGTTTTTTTACGGCGTTACGTCATTGTGCACGCGTAACGGTCGGACAGCAACCCGATTCTCGATTATTTAAAAGTAAAAGAGGCTTTTTTTTTTTTCTTTCTCACACCTTCAAATTTCTCAAAAAAAATTATTAATTTAATATTATTAAATAATTTAATTTGAAAGATTTGTTTTACATGTTTAAAATTGCAAAAATAATCCATACAGGGAGAAGAGATTTTATTATTATTTTTTCTTTTTTTGTACAATGATCTGAAAATAAGATAACTGTACTCTCACACACTGTTGGCTGTGCATGTAATTAGCTTTTAGGCGGCATGCTATTTGAATGAGCGATATTTAAAAGTGCATAGAAATGAGTTCCAAGATACATACCGGTAGTTAACTTAATCTTTTATTTGTTTATTAGTTTCTCTGCTCATCCTGTTTTCTGCAGTTAATTTTTTGTCTGACAAGCTGCCAGATCTCTGAATGATTAGACTCAAGTATTTAATTTAACCCCCAAAACACAAAACCTAATTTTTCTTTTGCAGACACAGGTAGAGCTCTTACTTGAGGAGGAAGAAAAGGCAGCGGCAGACCAGCTCCACCTCCAGGCCCTGCTGGATGTAGCTGTTGAACAGCGTCAGCAGCTCGGGGACATAAGGGAACGGTAAGACCAGCAGAGAAACCTCCAGCTCACTGAGGAACACAAAAACACACCGATTCAGTTTATATACACCGAACGCTGCAGACGGTGATTAGCTTTAAAGTCAGAGTGAAACATCAGGTGGATTTGGTCTCGTCTTACCTCGATCTGACCTTCTTTATGACGTCTAAAACGTAGCGGGACGGCTGAAAGAGGAACAAAGACGGACTTTAGTAACCTACAACCTAAAAACAACACATTTAGGTTTATTATTGATTTCAGTGTTCTACTTACTGAAACGTTTCCAAAAGCCACGAGGATAGGGTTGGGTTGCGGTGGAGGAAGCTGCAAAACAACATCATTTATTTGATAAATCATAATCCTGACATCATAAATATGCACAAACAAAAGCCATGAAGAAGCTGAAAGAACATTTTCCATCTTGCATCGGAAGAACAACACAGCAGGATGTTTTATGCCCATTCCTCTAAAATGTGGCAACAACAGAGGGTATAAAAAGTAGAATTAGTGGATCATGACTCTACCTCGTTTCCTGCTGTCTGACAAGCTAATTTATATTCTTCCAGCTTCCTGCTTTCTTCTTTGTAAAGCTCCAGAGCCTCCATGATTCGCTCTGCCTGCAGAAAGAAATCACACAACAGCAAAAACATCAACAAAGAGCATAAAACCTTGCATGAAGTATGTTTTTACCTGCACAAATAAATATGAATGCCACTAGCTTTATTCAATCAAAGAAGTATTTTAATGTTAGTGACATCAACTACAACCTAAATTATCTCAGTATTTGGATCCAAGCAACATCCAACATGTTCTAAATGCTAATGAGAATGATGTTCATGCTACAACTCACAGCTTTGACCGTCTCGACGGTCTTCTTCGCGGCTGGTGCTGCCTCTCCTTCAGTCTCTCCGGGTACCTGAAGATAAAACAAGTTAATGCCTCACTGACATCCATCCAACACAAAAGCAGAGCTGATTTTTCTTTGATATAAATAGGCAGCCCAACGTGTTTTTTTTTTTAAAGCTGAGAATGCACCAATTACAGGACATGCCCCTAAATATATGGAGGACGAAAGCTGCCAAAATAAATAATAAATAAATGACTCGATAAATGAATTAACACGCCATTAAATGTACCAAAAATAGCATTAAAGATAAATGTAGGCATTAAACAAATGCGTGCATTAAATAAAAATGTGGTGACATAAATGGATATTTCTGTTTAAATGTACATTATTTATTTACCTTTGTATTAATTTCCCTATTTATTTACTTTCCTATTTAATTTCCCCATTTATTTAATCATTAAAAAAATTACATAAATTGATATTTCTTTTTTAATTTGCTTTTTTATTAATTTACCTTTGTTTAAAAATTAATAAAATAAATAAATAAAAGGGAAAATTAATAGGAAAGTAAATAAATAGGGGAATTAATACAAAGGTAAGCAGCAAAGTAAAACAGAAATATTCATTTATGTCCCATTTTATCAATTAATTAATGCTTACATTTATTTTTCAGATTTTATGTACATTTAACAACATATTTTTTTATTGAGTCATTTATTCAATTACAGTATTTATTTTTGATTTTGGCAGCTTCCGTCCTCCATAAAAATGGAAGGATCTAGGGTTATTTTTTGTAAACAAATGTCAGCTGATAGCTCCTTATGAACTGTGTCTCGCTTGAAACAGGCCAGTGTGAAGCTGTATTATATTATTTTATTGTAGGTAATGTCTGGTAAAAATGTTAGAAACTGAGCGCTCACCACAGGAGCTTCTCCTTTGGCCATGCTCTCCTCAAACTCTGCTTCTCGCTCCTGTAAATATGAAAACAGGGTAATTTAGAGACACAATGAAACTGTGTTTTTATTGAATATCTGTATGTCGACCCCGTCCTCCTCCTCCTCACCATCTCCCGCTCTTCCTCCAGGATGATTGGCTCCCTGGTCCTCTCCCACAGACGCAGGGATTTGTCGTGTGATGCCGACACAATGTGGTCGCCGTTTGGGCTGATGGTCAGACACCAGACCTCCCGATGATGGCCCTGTAAGACCGGATCAAGAGAAAGGTAAAGCAAAAACATTTTAATATCTCTGTAGGGTCCTTTTTATAATGTTATCAGACACTTATTATAACAATCTGAGCCTGTCAGTGGCAAAAACAAGCACTTTCAATGGACGTTAATGATGGTGAGGAGTTACCCCGATATGATTACATTACAGCCCGGTTAGCGGCTGCTGTCTGCAGCGTTCTCCCTCAATACTGGACTAATTTCATAAATTGTTGTCTCCGTTAGTCATTTAGACACAAAAACATGGAAAATAGGATCCATGCTGAAAAATACCGAAGCTACCCTTTAAGTAACCAGTAACTAAAGTAACTAAAATCCAATAAATGTGGTGGAGTAGAAGTATAAAGTAGCATAAACTGGAAACACTGAAGCAAACACAAGTACCTCAAAATTTTACTGAAGTGCAATACTTGAGTAAACTTACTTAACTACCTATCAAATGCACATGATTATGCAGAAACCGCCTAGTAACAACACAAGTGATCCATAGTTTTGGACTCTCCGTTTGATAAATGTGGTTTACAGCTGATAAATGAGGCGCGGTCAGTGTTTTATTTCAGTGTTTGAGATGTGGAGTAAGTCTGCCAGAGGACGCTTAATCTAAGCCACTGGACTGATAAATATCCAGGCTAGGGAGCGGAGCGTCACCTCCAGCGTCTGGATGTGCTCAAACTTGTCGGCGTCCCACTGTTTGATCTTCTTGTCCTTCCCCGCGGTGAAGAAAGTGTGAGTCTTGGGCACAAACTGGAGGAACATGACGCTGTGGAGAGAGAGAGAGAGAGAGAGAGAGAGAGAGAGAGAGAGAGAGAGAGAGAGAGAGAGAGAGAGAGAGAGAGAGAGAGAGAGAGAGAGAGAGAGAGAGAGAGAACGTCAGCCAAGTGGATAGATAAAATAGAAAATAAATCATAAGAGAGAAAGCACACGACTCAGCAGGAAACTAAGAAGAGCGGGAAATAATCATAAAGCAGGACATGAGAAAAAGACACAAAGAGAGACATCAAAAAAGATCAAAAGAAAGATGGAAGACTAAGTGAAAACACAGAAAGGCTAAATGAATTCAATAAGAAGATACAAAGTGAGATGATCCATGAGAAAGCAGATGAGATGAAAGAGCAGCTGGTGTGAAGTCACAGGGCAGTCCGAGCTAACAGGACGCAGATCAGAGTCTCTGACCACAACAGATGAGGTCACAGCTGGAAACTCAACAGACTAGAAGAATCATCTGATAATATTCCAGATGAACACAGGACAGACATTTGGTTTTGGGTCCATGTTGTCGGGGCGTTACCTGTCGTCATGAGCAAACATGGAGCGGTGACAGTCGCCGAAGTCCAAACCCCAGATCTTCACGTTTCTGTCGGCGGAGCCGGTGGCGATGAGCGTGTTGTCCTGGTTAACAGAAAAAACAAAGAAGGTCAGAGTCAAGATGATCCGAGTCGATTCCACAAACTGATGGCCACGACCAAGTGGAGACCGACATCAAAACAACATCTTATCCAACACCAAGAAACAATCAACAACCAATACTAATAGTCTCTATTTTGTGCGTGCATATGCTGCAATGCATCAGCAACGTAAAGGAAGACTGCTAGCGCGTAAACATGCTGGATTTTAAATACTTCAAGTGGAGATAGACACGTTTTTTGCTGTAACTTATCATTATGAAGTAAATGTTGATTACACAGTGTAATGGCTGTAGAATAATGACACTGTCAGCGTTTAGATTTGTTCTCTATAAGCCTTGCTTTTGGCTTTGAAAGTGTTTAATGTGGAAAGGAATGCATTCAGTGCATTTATTAGAGATCAAGGATACACACAATGTAGTAAGGATGTTTGTTTACAAGAAAAGTCCACTTGGCACCTCTAAGGATGAACAGACGTGGATTTATTAATCGAATTGATCTTCGACGTGAAAACGTGAATGTCCCTCTCTAGAGCCGGTTGTTGTAAGAGTAGAATGCGTAGAGTATGTGTGTACGTGGGAAGTGAGTGGTGAAGCGAGAGAGAGAGAGAGGCGGCGACGGGAGCGAGTAACCCAAGCAGGAAAAGTTAACAGAGTCTGGTTTGTCCGTTCTGGGCTACTGTAGAAACGTGGCGGTGCAACATGGCGGACTCTGTGGAGAGGACCCGCTCCCAATACCGGCTGCCAATAGATCCCCAGAATTGTTGGTACTGGTCCATTAACTGTGATCATCTTGCAAAATAAAGCGTATTTATAACCTTTATTACCGAGGCCTAAAAGCAGCTGATAGTTAACAGTTTGAGAGAGTACTCACATGTGAGATGTCCAGACAGAGAACAGGCAGCTTGTGTCCGTACAGAGACAAGAAGAACTGCAGCAGAGAGAGGGAGGAATGTTCAGTTAGTCTATTAATGAAGCAATGATACACTGAATATACCATCATTATATTATTGAATAATGCTGTGCAATGTTAGGTGGTGTGTACCTTCAGTGTGTCTGTGTAGAAGACCTTGACAGTGCAGTCTAGCAGAGAGACGGCCAGCAGTCGGTGGTCGGGAGAAAACTTCACGCACAAAACGTCTTCCTCCAACTGCAGAGTGCGCGTGTGCTTCAATGTTAACCTCCTAGAACACAATATCACACACAATATTAAATATGAATCATGTCTCTCAGTCTTGTTAATGAGCATTTTGGTGCTTTAATGAGCAATTGGACAAAGTGGTGACTTACTTCTGTCCCGTCCCTTCGTCCTTTATCAGCTCAAACTCCCAGAACTTCACCGTCTTATCTGCACTTCCTGTGATGATCCCCCTCTACAGGAATGACACAACAAATGAGATAAAGCACAGAAAAGACAGCTATTTTTCTGATTAATGTGAAGGTATGACCCGGTGAGAGATATTAAGATGAGTTTACCTGGTCTGGGGCGAGGCACAGGGACCACAGAGACCCGTTATGGGCGTCCACAGTCTCCAGGAGGCTTCCTGAGGCCAACTCAAAGATCTGCAGATTCCCGCTCTGACAGGAAAAACAACACAAAATACGAATTAGAAAAGATTTGTATTAACAGACCGCCACGCTGGCAGCCATGTCCTCTCGTCACATCGAAGTTCTTAATTAAAATGAAACAGAAAACGGACTCCTAAAGAGCAGCAAATTCATATAAAGATGGATTTAACACCTTGGTTCCCAGGATGATCTGTCTGTCTCCGGGCACGAAGAGGGAGCAGAGGGCGTATTCACAGGCCATGGTACGAATCACCTGCAGAGTTGACCTGTAAACGGTGAGGAAGGACTTCCTGTTAGACCACCACTCAGATTTTATGTGTTTTGTCATATTCATGAAAGAGCTGTGAGACTTTTCACCTGTTCCAAACTTTGACTGTGTCCCCAGAGGCGGAGAGGACGGCCAGGTTGTCCGAGCTGAAAGCCAGCGTGCGGACGTCGGTGCGGTGGCCGCCGAGCGTGAGGCGAGACGTCTTATTGGCCGTGGGCGTCTTGTCTGAAGGCTTCAGGCTGTAGGTCTCGACGGTGTTGTTCTGCAGCAGCAGCGCCACCTTCAGCTCGCCGCCTGCACACGACAGGATATCCACCCACCTGAGAGGGGACGGATCGGTTAATAATATGTCTCTCTATCCTCTGAGCTGCTGAAGTGTTTGGCTCCATTCTCACCTGATCTTGGCGGAGGCCTTGACGTTGGTCAGTCTGAGGATCTCGTCCTTCAGCGTCCTCTCCACCACCGTCTCCGCTGCCTCCTCGCCGGCATCTTCCTGAGCTCTACAGCAGGAAGCAGCAACACGACAAGCTTCAGCATGCAAGTGAGTAACTACTGCATACACACTACACTACAGTGCAGCATAGACGGTTCCGCTATCCTGATCTGCGTGACGTTTATGCGAAAGGCATTCGGTAAATTATGTAAAAAATACACGTTAGATGAGAATTTAAATTGCAATGTCAGAAAAAAAATAATCTGAAAATCATACTTCCCATGGTCTTTATGCGTTTTTAAGTTTTTTTGAAAGATTGATTGAAGACATTTTAATACAAATTAAATCCTTATTTTTAGATTTATTAATTCATTTCCTTTTACGACTTTTTAAGGATCTGCAGGAACCCTGATTTAAACCTTCTAAATGAACTAAACAGAAATAAGCGTCTTTACTTTGCTGCCTTCTTTTTGGCTTTCTTCATCTTCTTCGTCAATTTCTTCTGCACTTCTTCCTCTGACAGCACGGTGAAGAGCTCCAGGACTGAGTCGTTGCCCTGAGGAAACATGAGAACAGATATGTATCTACAGCATTCATTTCCTACAAAATATAAATAACAATAACGCATTTGAAAGTCACAAATTCTGATGAACACAAAGTGCAATGGTTGCATAAAATGCTCCTAAACAACAATGTAAAAAATCTCCCTGTAACTCCAGCTTTAGAGTCCCGACACATCTGGCCAACATCATAAAACCAACACAGACAACAATCAACAGCTGCCTCGTATCACCTCATGTTAATTGAACACACTGTAAAAAATACAGCTGACAGCCAGCTGAACGCTGAACGCATGTTCACTCTGAGGAAACAGTTTGTCAGTAAACAAAGATCCTAATCAAAAAATAATTTTTAAAAATGAAGAAAACAAACAACAGATGAAATATTTCAAACAGCCTCATCATGTGGTCACAATATAACAGATTGATTAAAGGGCAACCATTTTTCTGTTCTGATCTGGAAAGCTTTTCTTAGATTTGCCCCGTGGTCTCATGGCTGTGGACAAAGAGAATGAAAGAAACCAGACTAAATGAGCAAAATCACTAATTCAGTGGGCTAAACAGCCACTAGACTGCCTTCAATGAGCTAAATCAGTCATACAGCCACTGATGAGGGCCTATTAGAGCCAACAGTGCCAGAAAAACACCAAAACTATGGCCGCAAATGTCACCTTGAGTCTCCTATAAAAAACATCTGAGTTCTACAGAAGCCCTGAGAGGCAAGAGAGAGAAATATATCTGCTGATCCACTTTCTAAGTCTGATCTAAAGTGTTTTCTGTGCTGTGACTTAAGAACAGATGAAAAAAGGTTTTGCCAGGATAATCTTTATATTAGAAAAACTTTTGGAGGGTGATTTTGTTGTTGTTGTAATACTCGTTTCGGCCACAAGAGGCTGAAGTGCTCCACTACCCCATGTTCTAAATGGGACGAAGGGCGCTTTCACAAGCTATAGTCCGTTCGGTTAGTCCGAGTCAGAGTGAAATCTATACTTTTGGTTCGTTTTTTATTAAGTCTGATTCGGTTTCACTTTGCACAAATTAAAGCGGACCAAATAAAAAAGAATAATTTGCTGAAGGGCGTGTACGAAGGAGCGAATTTATCTTTTTCGTCTCGAGAGCTGCCACCTCTGTGCAGGGAATCGTAGACTTTTCACTTTTCCCTTTGACTCGTCACTGATCTACTGCGCTACGAATCCCTTCTCCTCCAGTTTATCTCAAATGATTTTTATAAATGTCACTTCATTTATGGACTATATTTATCATATTCTTTAGGTTCTCTTCGGCCCAGATGTCAAGTAAACATCAGGTCAGTCCTCTCCCCACTCATGTTAACCTGTCGTTTACCTGCGTCCATCTCAACAAATGGTCGCACAGGCAGCCTGCATTTTGGTTCGTTTGGAAACGATCCAAAATCACCTTTCGAAAGCGGTTTCGGACCGGTTGTTTTGGTCCACACAAGAGTACAATTACTGCGTTCACAACCGCACCAGTGTTCGATTAAAACGGACTAAATGTTGGTTTGGGAAAGCGCCCTAAAATCATTCATATTTTCTTGACAAAACTTTTTTTTTTCTCCACCTATTTCACTGATGAAAAAAAAATAAGGAACTTAAAAAGATTTTCTCCGTAGAGCTCCTACATGAGATATTAAAATCCTTCTAAAAATAGTGTAGAAACTAAATGAGCTTTATCTGGGCTTTATAGTTGATGTGTGTAATTTCCATGTCCACTGTGAGGCACTGTCATGAACTAAAATCATCCACTAAGTGTGTTGAGTTTGGTTTGGGTGGAAAAGATGTTTCATGATTGCTGAAGGAACCCTGACATCCTCCTCTGCTTCTTGTGTTCCAGACATTTTACGATCTTTCTGAGGGAACCGGAATATGCTTCATCACTCACGTGGCAGGCGATGACTCTGGCCTTGGCGTCTGCAGCCAGTGAGACGACTCGATCTCGGGCCTCTCTCAGGATAGAGCCGGCTTTCTTACAACTCAGGATCCGCTGAGGACAAAGGAGCACATATATTAATGTAGGTAACGTATATATGATTCAGGTTTTGTGGCCTCAAATGATGCAGAGATATATTCTTTATCCCACTTGGTAAGGTTTAAAAATGTTATATATCCATGTACTCGTCATCATTTTATTACAGTATTTTTCTGACATAACAAGAGTCCATTAACTCTCGTACCTCCTCGAGACTTTCATCCACCCCTTCCTTGTTGTCTTCATCATCATCGTCATCATCCAGCAGAGATTTCCCCTTCTTCACCTTGGGCTCACCCTCAGCTTTCTCCTGAGTAGACAGACAAGCAGACAGACAGACAGAGAGAACCTTTACAACAACCCAAGGTAACACCAGTTTTTATTTATTCATCTCTTTTGGTAAAGTTTCCATCGAGCAAAGCGTCCAGCTGTGTTGTTGCTCACCTCCTGCAGGTAGTTGATGTCCCAGGCTCTGAGCTCGCTGTCTGCTGAGCCTGTTAACAGCCTGTTCTCCTGGTTCAGCAGCGCCATGCCCCACACCTAACACACACACACACAGAGAAATAAACACCGTCACATAGATTCATCCAGGTGGGACAAAGTCAAATTGGACAAAATGTTAACGTTCAAATGGGCTGTTTTTTTTATCATCGGTGGCTGATGCAGCCTCTTAAAAAAGACCAAAGAAACATCTGTTTTTGTGTAGAGATGTTGAAGATATATTACCACTGTCCAAAACATAATATCTTCCCTTTCTCATAACAAACAAACATTAGCTCCAATTAACTCTCTTCAAAGCCACCAGACTCCATTGACAAAAACAGTAATTTTACCTCACAGAACAGGAGTTGTTGGTCTACCGCTGCCTCGACCTGTTAGTTTGTTTGTGTTATTGTGTGACTTTGGTGTTTTAAAGGGCTAGTTCAGATTCACCGAAGTCACACAATAACACAAACTAACTAACAGGTCGAGGCAGCGGTAGACCAGCAACTTCTATGTTCTGCGAGGTAAAATTACTGTTTTTGTCAATGGAGTCTGGTGGCTTGAAGAGAGCATAGATAACGGCTTCGGTTTCCCGTCAGAAAGGGCTGTCTGACGGCGAGGTAAAGCAATGAAAACATTCTAAATATAGCGTACAATTAAACTGATTTTTTAGGTGTCTATAATATGTTTTGCTGCTGCGTCCGTCCACAGCAGTACATTGCTTTACTCCCGTTCTCGTACTCCTGTTCTCGTACTCCTGTCTGCTTCTCCAAACTCCAACTACTGTAGGTAATAAACTGACTATGTAGAAGTACCTCATACAACCCCACTGAGAAACATCCAAACTATCCCTTTAATGTCAATGAATATAGAGGATGAAGTCTCTCACCTCACTGCGATGGCCCACCATGGTCTTGAAGCAGTGCTGTGTGTCCAGGTCCCACCACTTCACAAAACTGTCCTTGGAGCTGTACAGCAGCAGAGCACACAGACAGAGTTAAGCCTAAAGAGGTGTGTCCTCAATCTTTAATTAATAATCATTATTGTGATAATGTGTTTAAAGGTGTGTTACCTGGTGACCAGGAGGTTCTTGTCTTTAAGGAACAAGGCCTGTGTGATGACATCTTTATGGCCTTTCAGCCTGTACAGCCCGCACTCATTGATGATGTCCCACACGATCACATCGGTGTCCTGAACGGGGAGGAAAAGGTAATAACATGCTAATTACCACATGCTATAACAAATAGGAAGCAAACCAGTCCTTTTTCTTTAAATGTGATGTTAGCCAACTAAAATAATCCTGTTAATCCAGCCCTTTCCAACGCCGTTATCTGCGCTCTTTTGAAAGCCACCAGACTCCATTGACAAAAACAGTAATTTTACCTCGCAGATACACTTTGGTTAAGTCGAACTAACCCTTTAGGTAACCAAAGTCACACAATAACACAAACAAACTAACAGATCAAGGCAGCGGTAGACCAGCGACTCCTGTGTTCTGCGATGTAAAATTACTGTTTTTGTCAATGGAGTCTGGTGGCTTGAAGAGAGCATAGAAAACCCCTCCTGTCTTACCCTGGAACCGGTGACGAGCCGAGCTCCGAGCGCGTCATACTGCATGACGCTGACGGCAGTCTTGTGGCCATTGAAGGAGACGCTGCTCTCACTGCTCAGCAGGCTAAAGATCCGCACAGCTCCGTCCTCATAACCAACGGCAATGTGGATGCCATCGGGCGACGCGCAGAGGAAGGTCACCTCGTGTTTCTGGCCCTGCAGGATCAGGACCTAGACAGAAAGATGGAAACAATCTTAGTTGGAACTGTGTTTTAATTTTTCCTCTACTGCTGCTGTCATCACCACGTCTAAATCTCACCTTCTCTCCTTTCCGGACGTCCCAGATGAAAACGTGTTCACATGCCGCCACGGCGACATAGCGCCCTTTCTCTCCCCCTCGGAGGGTCACATACGCGATGTTGGCTTTTTGGCTGCCGATGACTCCAAACACGGCACTAGCAACGTAGCGCAGGTACTGCTTGGTCAACCCCATGACCGGCAGGTGATGCTGAATCCTGTTTCACAAGAACATGAGAGAGACTTTGATTGATCACAATATAAAATAATAACACTGTAGTGTTCCTAAACTACTCAAACAGGAACCTACGGTGTGACCTTGTCCTTTATTTAGTGTTTCTTCTCTCCATAATATGCCGACAAATGTCCTTACAAAACGAACATATTCTATAATAACTATGTTTATTATCTGGCCCCAAAACATTTGAGAACCCCTGCTGTTAATTACAGCGATAAAAAACATTATGATTTATTTAGGATGCATTTAACATTACATTTAAAAAACATAATGGGCATTGACAATTGTTTTTTATTCTAATCAGTAATGTAACTTGTGTTATCTAGCGTTACATGTTTGAACTGATATCTCATATCATTGACATTATAATGTAATAAGACAATAACACATTTGTTGAGAAAAGCTACACAAATAATAACACAGCATGCAAACATAAGGTACTAAATATTAAATAGATTACTGACCTCAGTGTGCTATATGACATTATTATTAAGCTGTTAAAGTATGATCATAATCAGCGGTGGAAAGTAACTAAGTACATTTACTCAAGTACTGTATGTAAGTACAATTTTGAGGTACTTTACTTGAGTATTTCCATTTTCTGCTACTTCATACTTCTACTCCGCCTCATCTCAGAGGGAAATATTGTACCTTTTACTGCACTACATTTATCTGGCAGCTTTAGTTACTTTACAAATCAAGATTTGTGCATATTAAGAGTTTATAAAATATGATATTTTGTTATAAATTAATCTGCCCATCAGTTTATATAAGTACAACTGAAACAATTAGTTGATTAATCAATTAGTCAATTGACTTATATGATTGAATTATGATATATTAATATAGGTTAAGGTACCCAGCAGCACATAAAGTAATTAAACTTGATCCACCTTTACAAGCTATATCATTAAAGCAATGAATGAACACATTAATAATTAAATAATTTCCCATACTGTATATTAATATGAAATGAACAATTCTGCATAATGAGTACTTTTACTTTTGGTACTTTAAGTATATTTTGATGTTAATACGTTTGCACTAATAGTACAATTATGAATGCATGACTTTTACTTGAAACAGAGTATTATTACACTGCAATATTACTACTTTTACTTTAGTAAAAGTTCTGAATACTTCTTCCACTGATCATAATGCATAACTTACACTACAGTTTATTCATATAATGTGTCTGGTGGTGAGATATAGTGTTTGGTGCTATTTTCACCTCCAGTTGTGTCACTTTAATATTATTACAGGTGTAATTGTGTTTTTCTGTAACTAATATTTGTATATTCTGCTTTTAAACAAGCCATAATGAACCTAAAGACTTACTTTTAGTACATTTCTAGCTTGGTAAAGCATGCTAGTCTGTTTAGTTGTTTGTTTTGTTACACGTAATATCCCGCGCAGGCGGAGTTAAGAGCTCCTGGCAACTGAATCAACTCAATACGCGGTAAACCCCGCCCGCCCAGTCAACGCTGTACAACGAATGACGTGACACAACGCTCCTTGCTGAACACACGTGGTGAAGTTCCTGGTTAAAATAGCTGTTTAAACTCTGATATAATGTAGATTAGTGTTTGTATATGTTTAACATTAAGTTAACGTTTCTTTCTTTAACGTAACGTGTTTAAATGTTGGTTTATTTTCTCTTCTTACCTCTAAAATCCGGCTGTTAGCTTCACTTCTGTTGTTTTCTCTGAGCTGCTGATCTAGACCCGACCAGTCGATCACACACAGCATCGATACACAGGCACTGAGGCTAAAGGGTTATTATAGTAAACTACAACTAAAACTAAAGGGTTATTATAGTAAACTACAACTAAACAAAATAAGTGAAATTTTTTTTAGTAAACTGAAACTAAATAAGCTGCATTTTATAATATAATTTTAAATTCCATTATTTATTTATGAATTAATTAATGTATTTTTTTGTTCAATACTATATTTATTAGTTTTTTTGTTCATTTTGAAACCTAATATTAATTTAAAATAAGTCAGTATAGATATAGAAAAAACACATCATATACAAAAAAAAGATAAATGAAAAGAATATACACAAGTAAAAAAATGCAATTAAATAAAAATGAAAAAGAATAAAACAAAATAAAATCGATTTATATATATATATATAGTATATATATATATATATATATACTATACTACTATATATACACATATACTGTATAAATATACATACATACATACATATATATATACATACACATATACGCACGCGCAGTGTTTTTTTTATTTATTTGCACATTTATAAAACTGCACAAAATCCAGTCAATGAAAAAGAAACAAGAAATGTGACAGGAGAGGTCAAGAGGCCACAGGCTTATACAAAGGACCTCCCACCAACCCCAGGAGAAGTAAAAACAATAACAAAAAAGAAAGAAAGATCTAAACTAACATAATTTTAAAAATACAACAATAGTTAAACAACAACAAGAAGTACACAAAATGTGCAGAAAAACCTAACCAAACAGTGGAAAACAATCCAATAAAATCTATGAAATACATACAAAAGAAACAGTGCAGAAAAAAAGAAAATACATCTAAACATATCAAAAGATATAATTAGACATCATTAATTAAATGTGATGATAATTTCCTTTTAAAATGTTCTAAGGATAACGAGCTTTTGATAACATGTATTTTGGTGTTTCATATTTGTACACCACGATATTTGAGAATTAGAGAATTAGATTTAAAGAAGTTGCTAAACGATGATGGTAGAGAAGAAGGCAAGAACATGTATTTATATATAAACACACATATCTGTTGAATATTCATGTCAACTCTGACGTGCACTGTTAAAATATAGTATGCTTTTATAAAAAGTACTCAGTAGCAATGATGAAACAACTGGTGAGTTTGTTTGTTGGGTTTTTCTTTGCTCGATCTTTCTGTTTCTATTGCTTTTGTCTGCACCCCAGAAGAACCCCAACACACCTGACAGCAGAGTTACCAAAGATTTTATACTTCTTTTAAAATAAATCCAGAAATAAAGCTCAGATTTTGTTGCTGATAATCATTGTGTTTATTTTATCAGTGGCCGGACATGTTTGGCTCACAGGAAAAGGTGCAGTGACTTCTGTCAGTTGCTTAACAACCAGAGAGGAAGTGAGTTTCTCTCATTAGTCAGCTGATTAGAAGCTGGAGAACAAGTTAAAGAGAAATAACAAGAAGAGAACCGGAAGGTTGCTTGTGTAGGCCCTACAAAATAAAATGTTTATTGCCAAGTAGTCACATACAATGAATTTGCTTTGGTGTATCGGTGCATAACATAAACATAGCAAAAGAAATAAGAATAGAAAAAGATTATAATTAAAATATGTACAATATATCTTCAGTTTTTAGAAGTGGTAGTTTTGTGCTGATATGTACAAAATTGTCTGAGGAATGTGCAAAGTTTCACGGTAGGCATATAAAAGAATATGCAATTATAGTCTCAAAGATGTGCGTTAATGTAACGTGTATATACTGTATATGAACCTGAAATGGGTCATTTTGCATAATAAGTACTTTCACTTTTGGTACTTTAATTATATTTTGATACTCATACTTTTGTTCTTTTACTGAAGTGAGATTTTGAATGCAGGAGTTTTACCTGTAACAGAGTATTTCTACACTGTAGTACTGCTGCTTTTACTTGAGTAAATCTGAATAGTTCTTCCACCACTGACCAACTCTAATTTGACCACATATGATCGAAATACAGAAATATTACAGAATCTGTTACAGATTATGGTCAGATGGATAGACAGGATGTATAACATACATGCATATGAAACATGAAGTAAGAAAAATAAAAATGTGCTTGTGTTTCTATACGATACGATACACTTTATTGTCCCCTTGGGGAAATTTGTTTTGGACTCAGTGCTGCACACCATCAGCTGCCTCCACAGCAGCATCAATAAATAGAAACAAACTACAATCCACATGTAAACAGAGATACACAAACAACTTAAACCTCAAACAACATATATTGCACATACTCATATTGCACAAGAACTAGGAAAGGCGTAATGTAATTTAAGAGCTGTTTTAGGCTCATGAATGAAAAAAAAAAATAAAGATAAACAATTTGCACAACACGTATTTTACATTCAATTTGCACAGCAGAGATAGGTCTTTAAATCTATTTTACTGTTTTTTTTAATCTAGTTTAAAGTAGTAGTTGGTATGTATATAGAGATTTGTAAATACGGTGTTTTTTACACTTACCTCGTGTCACATCTATCTATCTATCTATCTATCTATCTATATCTATCTATATCTATCTATACATATAGATAGATATAGATATATATTACAATGACAATGCTGATAATAACCTTCACTATTGCCCTGCATCCCTTTATTTGCACCATATTTAATATTTTCTGCACTATATTTAATATTTATTTTTGCACATGCTATCTTTTCTTTTCTTGGCCTATACTTTATTTTCTCTGTTGTACACATTGTATAGTTTTTTATATTGTATTTTTTACATTTATATTCCAAACACAGTTAGCTAAACAAGAATTTCATTTCACAATGTAGAGTTATGTAGAGCATGTGAAAAAAACCTTGGGCTTTTATTCTGAAACTCTTAACCGGATGTTGTTGCTAGTACTCCCGCCAGCATGACTACAGCAGCTAGCAGCTATCAGCTAGCATGCAGGCTAACTGAGGTAAACTGGTTAATTATCACTTTTAAACTTCATTTTTGACTCTTTTTGATTCTTTTACTCGCTAGTATGAGAACTCAGTTTAACTACAACACCTCCTGAGTGTATAAATCATCGTGTGGAGATTTATTTATGATTTATTAGTTTATTTTTGGTCGTTTGGAAACATCAGAAACTAGCTGGAGGAGACTGAGCTGAGAGGTGAGTGATTCTACTGATGGTTATCTGTGATTAAAAGACTAAATACAGGTTTAATACATCTATAAAGACAAGAGTCCTCTTCTACAGTGATGTAGATATGTTTAGGAAGACAGAAGAGATCAGTTATTGTGGGAGAAATACATTTATTCGACTGTTTTCCTGCTTTCTTTTTCATTATGCTGCTGTGTTTTGGTTAATTTAGCTGATGATGTGCAGCTGTGAGGAGTACTGTAGCAGGAATGTAAGGGTGAACAAATCATTAAAACATGGTGTATTTGTCTTATAACAACCAGTATAGGTAAAATACATATATTTCTAGGAATACATGGTGTTAAAGATACACTAATATGTAGATTAATCCCTTTAAAATGACCTCAAACTCTGTGATAATCAATTTAGAGTGAAATAAAGCAGCAAAATAATCACATTAGAGAAGCTGCAAGTCATAAATGTTTGCTCAGAATTGTTGGTGATTCATTTCCTGTCGATGGAATAATCAATTAATTGACTAAATGTCAATTTACAATCATATAAACAGCAATTTATCTCCTTTTAGAAGCCAGAAACAGCTGGAAAGACATGTTTGTTTGATAAATGACTCAATCAAAATCAAAATTAGTGTTGAATAACAATCAATAAGTGTCTTAAAACAACCAGTATAGGTAAAATACATATATTTTATTAATATATCATGTTAAAGATACACTAATATGTTGATTAATCTCTTTAAAATGACCTCAAACTCTGTGATAATCAATTTAGAGTGAAATAAAGCAGCAAAATAATCACATTAGAGAAGCTTCAAGTCATAAATGTTTGCTCAGAATCATCAGAATTGTTGGTGATTCATTTCCTGTCGATGGAATAATCAATTAACCGACTAAATGTCAATTTACAATCATATAAACAGCAATTTATCTCCTTCTAGAAGCCAGAAACAGCTGGAAAGACATGTTTGTTTGATAAATGACTCAATCAAAATCAAAATTAGTGTTGAATAACAATCAATAAGTGTCTTAAAACAACCAGTATAGGTAAAATACATATATTTTATTAATATATCATGTTAAAGATACACTAATATGTTGATTAATCTCTTTAAAATGACCTCAAACTCTGTGATAATCAATTAAGAGTGAAATAAAGCAGCAAATAATCACATTAGAAAAGCTGCAAGTTGCTTGATAAATAATTTAAACTATCATTAGAATGGAATAATCAATTAATCGACTAACTGTCAATTTTACAATCATATATCATCATAAGACATAAGACACAAAATTAGTGTTGAATAACAATACAAAAACAGAAATGTAGCAGCAACACGGTGGCAAATAAATCATAAACAAATGGAGAATTTGTCTTATAATGACCAGTATAGGTAAAATACATATAATTTTAGGAATACATGGTGTTAAAGATACAGTAATATGTCCATTAATCCCTTTTAAAATAACCTCAAACTCTGTGATTATCAATTAAGAGTGAAATAAAGCAGATAAAAGCAGCAAATAATCACATTAGAGAAGCTGCAAGTCGTAAAATGTTTGCTTGATAAATAATTTAAACTATAATCAGAATTGTTGGTGATCTAAATGTCAATTTTACAATCATATAAGCAGCGATTTATCTCCTTCTAGAAGCTGGAAACAGCTGGAAGGACATGTTTGTTTGATAAATGACTTAATAAAAATAAAAATTTGTGTTTGAATAACATCAATAAGTGAAAATGATTATGTGAACCAATAACTTTAATCAGTTTTGCTATAACTTCCTGTGTTTCCTATGAATTAATATAGTTTAGTTAGTGAGCAGAGAAATTGTTGTCATGCTTGTATTTAATGAAGCATTCATCTTCTCTGATCTGTAGATAATGTCGTTATGTAGGGTTCTCAGTAAGTTTACTGTTTGACATCAGTAATTTATGTGTCTGCTGTCAGACTGACGGTCTTTTGAAGAAGAAAGTAGTACGTTGTGATGATCTGTATCTCCAGATTTGAGCTGTTTCATACTAACAATCACAAGTGTTCCCTCTGGTTTTTTATTTTTAAAACTCCACTGAAAACACTAATGAAAAAGTTCTTTAAACTGTGGCACACATAACTGTTATTTAAAGGAAAAATCCACAGATGAAATGATAAATGATGATAATCTGCAACCGTTTTTATACTTGTTTAATCATTTTAAGCCATTTCTCATGGAAAATAACTATTAAACACACATTTACTGTTTCCAGCTTCTCCATGTTCTCTGATTTATATCATTATAAATTTTATATCTTTCGATTTTTGATTGTTCGTCAGACAAAACAAGCAATCTGAAGATGTCCTTGTGGACTCCGGGAACTCGTGATGTTCAGCACAAAATGTTTCAGCAGTCTCAAATAGCAACGTTTTTATTGTCCTGCAGAAATCAGATAGCGAGGTTTTGTTTCCAGAGCTGCTATTTTACACCGACCTGCAACAATCCATCATAGGAGAGGCAGCAGGGAAAATAGACCAGAATGCAATCTGAGTCGGGGACAACAGGCGTCCTGGGAAACCATGAAGCAAAGTAGAATCAAAGGCGTGTAGAATGCAATATGCAGACAAAATATAAAGTATACCAAAAATACCCGGATGTCGTACTGATTCGGAAAAAATCTCCAGTATGCATCGGACCAGTTTACTTCGTACACTGTATCCCAAAATGCAAAGCACTGGAACCGTCACTTTTGGTGATTTTTGTAATGTAAAGTAGTGGAGGTTTGCTATTGTCCGTGTTGTTTACTTCCGCTTTCCAAACCCGGAAAACCTGCGAAACCCGGCCTAGGGTACTACAAAATAAATCAATTTACATTCCATACTACATACTACTGACGAACGCAGCATGCAGTATTTACGTCAATAGTATGTAGTAGGCGGGTTTCGGATACAGCCAAAGTGTGTAGAAGCAAAGAGACAAAACTCAGGTGTTTTTTGGACAGCCGCTGCTGCCATTTTGGACTGAATGCTTATTATATTTATAATATTGTATTGTTCAACACAGGCCATTTCAGTAGAATACGACAATAGAGTAGAAATGATTTTGTTTTACTTTTGTAAAGTCTTTTTAGGCGGACGTTTTACTGGCGTCCGGTAGATGCTTACAGTCCAAAATGGTGAAAGCGAAGCTCTGCTGCTGGGCGCTAGTGATGACGAAATGAAGCTTCATGAAGCACTGAAGCTCCCCAGCAAATTGGATCGCAAAAGGGTTCATTTCACGAGGCTTTATCTGGGAGCTTCATATGCACACGAAACCACCTATCGGTCAAATAGTGTAAATTTCGGCTTCGGGTGTCTTTCATTTGTCTAAAACGATACAAGCCTCGATACGCGCTTCACAGAAAACTTCCTGTTTTACTTGACACGCGCTCCGAAGCCTCGGTACGTCACGTAACATCACTATTGGGCACTGATTTTGCAATGGAACGATCTATTGACTTTCACTGCTTATCAATATACGTTCTTTGGGTAGAATCAGACAGTTCAACTCCTCTTCACTGATCTGAAATAACTGAACATTTAATTGAAGCAGGTGTAGTTTCAGTTTGGTCTGAAGCTTACAATTATATTCATTACCAATTTTAATCTGAAGGCAAAATATTTGAGAAACTGGAACCTGCAATTAGTTTGGCATTTCCTGCGTCATGAAGGACTTAAAAGATTAATGGATGGATAAAATGGATTGATTAATTGATTGGCTGATCAACAGAAAAGTGGACTCATGGTAAAATAAAGAATTTGAAGACGTCACCTCGGCCTCTTGGAAATGATACTGGGCATTTTTTTCCACTATTTTTTTACATTAAAGACAAAATGATAACTTGATGAAATGAGAAAACAATGACTAATGGTTTAATTGATTAGCACTTCTCCGTCACTGTATCCTGGGAGGAAAAAGTGGCCTTGATATCTAATGTTGTAATCCACATTTCTTGCAGCGCGGCTGCTTGGAGGTCCAGCGTCAGCCTGTTAGAGCCAGAGGTGGGATGGATCCTCTGGGTGCTCGCTCCCAGTTCGTGGACATACAGACTCTCCCCACGTGGCAGCAGCAGCTGGGCGAGGATGGCGAGGAGACGCCGCAGGACCACAGCGACAGCCTGCTCAGCCAGCAGGCCTTCCCCTCGCCCTTCCCCTTCAGACCGGACATCAACCGCAAGATCATCCTCTTGTGAGTCACACGTGTGTTTCTTCACATTGTTGCTGTTGTTGGGGGAAAATCTCCTGTCGACAGCAGTAGAGGATCATATCATCTTTTAAATTATGATGCAACATATGAATAACCAGAACTTGAGTTGATTTTTTTCCATCTGACTACATACATGCTGAAAATCAAACATTTTTACTGTATTAATTTAGATATTTTCTGAAGTAAAAGTCCCTAGAAGTGTAGGATCCAACACAATAAATCTTGATATCAAATCGCAATACTTAAAAATCGCAATACATATCAAATCAATATCTGATCATTGTAGGCCAAGTCAATAAAAACAATGAAAACCAAAAGTTTTACATTTCAATATGTTTCAGTGAAGTGGGATTTCCTCTGAATCCTCTTTTCATACAGAGTAAAGAATTAGATTTCCCACTAACTGAAGCGCGTCTGTGAATAATCTCAGTCAACCAGGTTTGCTGGTCGTCAGCTGGACTTGTTGTGTCGTCTTTTGACAAATCGGTTTTCAATAGTTCTTTATATTTCAGTCTTAAAGCCAAATGTTTACAAAACGACTCTCACGCTGGGGTCACGCTCTTTTAGCATCGATGCTACACTTGACATGTTTCTACAAAACATGAAATAACTTTGGAACGGTTTATGATAGAGACGAGCTTTGAACTGTGTTCTGAACCGTGGGATTCTCAGCTCTTGTATGAGCCTGAGTCTCTGTGTGTGTGTCATCATGTCAAAACATGGTCCTACTGTAGCGGGAACTACCACAGAACAGGTTTGGAGTACTTTGCCTTTTGTACTTTGGTATGCTCACACAAAGGCAATGCATGATGGTGACTTAAAGGGATGGTTTGGGTGTTTCTCAGTGGGGTTGTATGAGGTTCTTCTCCATAGTCAGTGTATTACCTATGGAGAAACAGACACGAGTAGCAGAACGGGAGCAAAGCAATGTACTGCTGTGGACGGAGGCAGACACCTTAAAGACAGCAGAATGCGATATTTGACCAGTTTCAAATTTTAAAACGGCAGCAGACAGATTCAGACTGATCAATGAAACATTAATGTCCAATCTGGATCATTTTATAATGCAGTAAATGAATCATCTTCAGTGGAATCACATGACTCAAATTTAAAAATCTGTCTGCTTTTTTTTATTTGAAATCAGTCAGATATCACATTTGATCTGATCACTATACTGTATACTACACATTTGTTTTCTTTTGGTGCCCTTTGAACTCTTCAGTGTTCACACTGCAGCACCAAAACCTCCCAGATCCTGATCCCGAGGCATTCAGCCTACATGCAACACTTATATGGAAGCTTGAGGTAGAATTTGTCAGTGTTGTAATGAATAGAAATATTGTAAATCAGGGGAAACATCATCATTTTGAAAGTTTTTCCGTGCAGTAGAAAAAGCACACAGAGGTGGTTGTGACAGTTTATTCCGACTCTACATGCTGTCAGTTAATCAGTTACATCCTAGAATATACAGCAGCAGTTATACAAACTCCTCAGGGCTTAGCAGCAGGTTTTTGGGTCTGTCGTGTGAACGCTGCTGCCTGCGCTCTCTCCACGTGCTCGCCCCGGACCAGTTCAGAGTCCAGAACACCTCATAAATCCTCTTTGTGGAGCAGCGAGCACATGACCGTTCGGAGTCTGACTCGGCAGCGGTTTCTTTCTGTGAGAGCCTTGTTGTTGGAGCGAGCACATTCCTGCAGCTCTAACGTGACCGGAGCTCCTCCAGCAGCAGCAGCACCTTTTTGCTTGTGACCACTTCGTCATGAGTGCTGAACAGTCCAACCATAGATGGATTGTCCCTTAGAACCTTTTGGTTGCATTTTAGACGAGGTAAAACTGTTAAGTATTTCTCACGTAAAAAAGAAAATGTCCTGGTTGGTAATCATTCCACTGCTCCTCGGATTTAACTTGCAACCCGTGGATTCAGAACCATTTACCTAGAGGATGATGGTAGAAAGATCTTATGGTTTCTATGGAACCCAACACAAAAATGTTCAGACACAGCAGACCATGTATTTAAATGCAGTACCTGTGAGGGTTTCTGGATCAATATCTGTCATTGTTTTGTGTTGTTAATTGATTTACAATAATAAATATATGCATACATTTGCATAAAGAAAGCATATTTGTCCACTCCCATGTTGATAAGAGGATTAAATACTTGACAAATCTCCCTTTAAGGAACATTTTGAACAGATAAAAAAATTAATTAATTAATTAAAAATTAATTTGCATATAATCAGGCTTAACTATGGACAATCATGCGATTAATCTCAATTAAATACTTAAATCGATTGACAGCCCTAATAATAATATTGTTTTTAGAACATTAAAGCATGTAAACATGTTTTAGCAGAAACCCAAAATACAAGTATGAACCTGGAAACAAGTACGATATGTCCCCTTTAAATCTACTTACTGCTTACATTTAATGGTCACAGCAGCAGCGTTACCTTCACTTTCAGATGAGCTCGTTGCTGCTGCCAAAAACGTTTCCCAATTTTTACCAAATTAAAAATGCTGCCACATGAACAATTTGATATGGCAAACACCAGCTGATTATAACTCATACACAAGCAGCATGCAAAGCTTTCAGTTCCTGTGATTAATGGGTGGAGGGTGAGGCTGTTGACGTAGCTCAGTCATTGTATATAAAGCTTTTAAGTATTTGTAACCTTAAGATTCAGACAGATGTAGATAAGACTCAATAAAACAGCATTTTAAAGGCTGTGACTGCCAACACGGTCTGTTTCTCAGTAAGAGTTAGTGCCTGACTCATCTTTTATTAACATAAAAGAGATGATGTAGAAGGAAAAAAAAGAACCCTCTTCCCTTCTCGTTCCTGCAGGCTGAACTCGTCTTGTGACCAAATGCTTTCAACACGTGCTCGAGTAGTTCCTCTATATTCTCTCCAAACGAACCCTGGAGGGCTCCAGAGTAAAGAAATGATTTTACTGAAGCAATAAAATTCACTTTTGACTTTGGATAAATGTCTAAATCTTCATGGTAAATGGCTTGTGCTGATATTTGGGGATTCACTGCAATAAATACTGAAGTAGGTATGAAATATTAATAAGAGTAAAGCACATGCGGGGCTCAAACCATCCGGAAATACAATTTAAACCGTCCCGAAGTAAATGCTGGCCGTCCCAGTTATAAAATGTTTGTTTTTCTACGATAAAATCTTTCCATAATTTAAAAGTGATATGATATGATAAATAAAACCCGGCTCTGTAGTTAATTTTCTTTTACCTACAATGGCACTAATACGCCGTCGTTGATTTGTGCAAGATTAAGAGTGAAATACAATTTTGAAAATAGTTGTATTTTGTAGCCAGATCACATGTAATGTGTTTGTGCCTACATGTTTTTACATATCATATCATTCTAACTAACATATATACATTTTTTTTCCTTTCCACAACAGCTGCGGGGACATCGCTCTGCTGAACTGCACCGCCATCGTGAACACCAGCAACGAGTCGCTCAACGACAAGAACCCGGTGTCCGACAGAGTCCACCAGCTGGCGGGACCCGAGCTGAGAGACGAGCTGCTCAAACTCAAAGGTACGAGTTGAAACAGGAACAGTTTGGCTGCTCGGTGATGCTGCAGAGTCTGGAGGCAGAGGACATGAATGTCAGTGGGAGACCACAAAATATGAACTTCACTGGAAACAAAAGCCGGCACATGACGCTCAGCTGAACTCATTAAAAAGGGTCGTAACTGCCATCGTTACTCTGATATACAGTATATTATCTCATAAGCGTTTACTTCTGCCTTCTCCTTTTCAAACTTGTTGTGTTTTTCTTATTTGTTACATGTTTGAAATAATATCTTTCTAATCTAATAATTTGCACGTTTGTGTGCAGGATGTCGGACGGGTGAGGCGAAGCTGACCAAAGGCTTCAACCTGGCGGCGAGGTATATCGTCCACACGGTGGGACCGAAGTACAAATCCAAATACAGGACGGCGGCGGAGAGCTCGCTGTACAGCTGCTATCGGAACACCATGCAGCTGGCAGCGTAAGAATTATTTTTTTTAATCAAATGTATATAATGGAATAACAAATGTATGATATTAACAACAGTGAACGTTCATAAGATTTTTTTTATTTCATAAAAAGTATTTAAATATACTCATCAAAATAAATAAATACTCACACTCTATGATTTTACGATTAATCGCATGATTGTCCGTAGTTAATCGTAATTCATTTTAAATGAATCGCACATTTTTTATCCGTTCAAAATTAACCTTAAAGGGAGATTTGTCAAGTATTTAATACTCTTATCAACATGGGAATGGACAAATATGCTCTTTTATATAAATGTATGTATATATTTATTATTAGAAATCAGTTAACAACACAAAACAATGACACATATTGTCCAGAAACCCTCACAGGTACTGCATTTAGCATAAAACAATATGCTCAAATCATAACATGGCAAACTGCAGCCCAACAGGCAACAACAGCTGCAGGGACCCCTCTGAAAACGGCCATGCCAAGTTTTCCCTCGCCAAAATGTAGCGTAAGTTTGGAGCGTTATTTAGCCTCCTTCCTGACAAGCTAGTATGAAATGGTCGGTACCGATGGGTTCCTTAGGTTTTCTAATTTCATATGATACCAGTATCTTTACTCTAGCTTTAAAACTAGAAACTGCAGAGAAATTAGTGGCTTTAAAACAAATTTGCGTTAAAGCGTTATCATGTTAAATTTGACAGCCCTACTATGAACTCATTAAAGTTGTAATAATGTAAAATGCAGTAATTCAGAAGTGGAAAATACAGGATTTGCCTCAGACCACAACATAAAAGCTGCTGAAGCCTCTCGCACCAGCTACGATTTGTTGTTTGCATCTTGTATTTGCTTGACGAGATGGAAGTTTTTGTGACATTGAGGCTTCCTGATCGATACTGCGGCTCTGAATGTGGTTTACAAAGTGACCACAGTGGGTTTTTAATAGCTGTGGAAGCAAAGAATATCAATAAAGGTGTTTAATAACATTATATTTTTACTTATGGAATGTGTAGTTGTCTTTGTTGGAAAGTGTGTGTGTGTGTGTGTGGAAACCATCTAACCAGTCATTTGTTTTTCTTGTGGGCTCAGAGAGCAGTCGATGGCGTCTGTTGGCTTCTGTGTGGTGAACACGACCAAAAGAGGTTACCCACTGGCGGACGCAACACACATCGCTTTCAGTAAGACACACACACACACACACACACACACACACACACATAGCTTTATATCAGTGAGGTACAGACGTACACAACTTAGTGATGGTTCTTTATGGTGTCGTATCTTATACTTTACTTTTCTTTGGTAGACACAGTTTCCAAGACGATTATCTGTGAGTATGTGGGACTAAATAACATTTAACCTCAGCCCCACAGAGACACACACATACGACTCATACTCCAAAATTAGGTCAACAATTTATACAGGCAGACATTTAATTATAACACACACTGCAATCCTTTATCACTTAAACGCACATGATGACCTGATAAGATCTGATAATCTGATAATGGAAACATCCACGTTTCAGATGCACACAAACACATCACAGATCCAGTGATGTAAAACTGAACATTCACTGAACACTATAGATGGTCAATCTAAATGTATAATTCCTTTAATTGTTAAGTCGTTTGTCATGTCTTATTGTGTACTGTAACAGCAGTGTGTGTTCATGTGTTTTATAGGAACGGTGCGCCGGTTCCTGGAGAATCATGGAAACAGGCTGGATGCCGTGGTGTTCGCCGTGTCAGACACAGAGGAGGTTTGTGTGACTTTAGTCTGTGAACTAACTAAAAACTACATCCCACAATCGTCACAGTATGGTTTACTGAGAAGTATATTCACAAAAATGTGAAAGGAATTTATAATCTGTGTCCAGATTAATCTTGCAGTGAGTGAAAGGTGGGTTAAGCTTCATGCCCACTGTGTTTACCACTCTTATTTACACTTTGTCAGCTGTTTGCGGGCGTCTTCCTGATGGAAATAATGGGAAGTTCTGTATTTATATGTTGATGAAAAGCGCCTAAAGTCCCCATTAGTTTTGGTCAGCCTCGTCTTTGAGTCTTCTGAAGGACCCGCCTTCTGGTCTGCATCCTTCAGATGATTCAGTCCCCTAATTGGGACAACGTTAAGGTGTAAGTGTGCTTTTAACGCTGTTGTGAGCGGCCACACCCAAAGGCAGGATGAAAAGCCTGGGTCTTAAGTTCCTTTTGCACATGCAGTCAATCCATGAAATGTTCAGGAACATTTCTTGCATGTGGTCATGTGTGAATGGGAGCAGGGATCGATACTCAGGGTATTCTGTACCGCAAATTTCCCATCTCAAGACCTTGTGTAACAATTCAGGTAAAATGCCGGTACGGCTGTGTTGTGAACACTATATAGAACAACTTTGAGTTTCAGCCCTGATGAAACTCATGAAGGCCACGCGTTGGTCTTACAATAAAGTTGTTCTATATAGTGTTGCTGGAGTTTTGACATCTTGTGAATGGACAAGCACGTAAAGGGTTACGTCCGTCTGACAAAAGACGTTTTCAAGTGGAGCGAGCGAACCAATCACAAGACTGCGCCGATGACATATTTGAGTATCGAATGCATGTTTCTGATTCAAGCACATCAAGAAAAAAACATTACTTGTCTCACAAACTTGTTGATTATTTAATACATTACAAGAACATTGGCAGCAGACAAAAACAACTCCTCACCCGCCATGTTCCTGAAAATAATAACTCTTCCGCCGCGTACACGTACTTCCAGCCTCGCCCCATCTTCTTCTTCTTCTGTTGAGTTTTATGACAGTTGGCATTACCGCCATCTGCTGGACTGTCCCTTGACTCTATTATCTATCTATTGTCATGTCATGTGTGAAAAGGTGCAAGTCGGAAGTATTCCTGAATGTAGTGAAGGTGTGAATAATGAAAATCACTCGCGGTGCATGAAAGGTTATCCCAGTATTTTACTGTGTGAAAGAGCCATGAGAGTGGGGCGAGACGTGATATTCATTCAGATGGTGATAATGGAAAACACTTTTAGACTATTTTATTATTTTATATTTGGCATTTTAAAACCAAGTGTAAACAGGGTCTCTGTTCGTTGAAGCATACTGACGCCTTTAATGTCTTGCTGAAGGTCAATTCAGAGAGTTAGATGCTGTTAAACCCACATATTCCACTTATTTAATGTCGGTCTTCCTTATGCCACCCTGCTTTCTAATATGTACGTATACTTTTGGGCTTTAATATGAATACTGATATGTGTGTATTTTTCTTTCAGACGGTGTACAAGAAGCTGCTGCCTCTGTACTACCCTCGCTCTGAGGAAGAGGAGAAGACCTGCCTGCCTCTCATCCCAGCCGACATTGGCAACTCTGAGGGGGAACCCGTCGTCCCAGAGAGACAGATCCGCATCGCCGAGAAACCAGGAACCTTAGAAGGTACACAAACAAACCTTAATAATAATAATAATAATAATAATACATTTTATTTATATAGCGCTTTTCTAAAAACTCAAAGACACTTTACGTAGATAGAAAGATCATAAAACAAGGACATCATAAAAAAGACCTTATTTTATATTTATATATATTATTATTATATATATATATTTATATATATTATTATTATATATATATATTTATATATATTATTATTATATATATATTTTTTATATTATTATATATATTTTTATATTATTTATTATTATATACATATATTTATATTATATATATATTTATATATATTATTTATATATATATATATATATTATTTATATATATATATTTATTATATATTATATATATTTATTATATATATTAATATATATTAATATATATATATATATAATGTGATGAAATGTTTTCCCGGCATTAGAAAGGACACGTAATGTTCATGTCAGCAATCTATTTATAAGAGCAGGCATCTTTTTCTGTTCTTCAAATGGTTCATATTTAGTTTTGGACTCTTTTCCTGTGTCAATAAAACATAGTCCAAGATCACTTGATGTGCCTTTATGGCATAATTTAATATTGTGTTCTGCTCTATTTCTCAAGAGGAACCAGTTGTTGTTTTGTTCCTCTCCTCTGGTGTAATTTGACTTCAGACAGATGTCGGCTTTTATTTCAGTTTTTAGGCAAAACGTAACCGAGGAAAGCGTCAAGTGCAAAATAAAGACCCGTTTTTTAATAGGTTAATAATGTGAAGCTTTTCATGTTTACAGTGTTTTTACTTTTGAAAAAATGAAAACAAAATCACCCTCAACTTTGTTCAGTTGAGAGTTAAAGAGCGGGTCCATCTGCGTTCTTTTCCATAAAGCAGTGACGTAGGTTAGCAAAGTAAGCTAATCAATAAGGTTATAATAAGTTAGTTTCTCGGATCTGACAGTCAACCATTCTGCACTGATATGCTCCTAAATGATGTTAAAAACAGTCACCATGCCAGTATCAAATGAGGGATGATCTATCCAGTAGAGTTCCAGAAACTTATATCAAGTCATATTGAAGCTCTTCTGGAGGCTCAGTGTGACCCAACAATACAATTTACATGTTGTATTCTTACCTTTTATTTGTCCTCCATCCATATGGAGACTGAATAGTTTTTGCTTTAGCCATGGAGGAACTGAGAAAGGGCTTTTTATTTATTTATATGACTGCATGTTCAGTGTTTGGCTCCATTGCACCGAAAATAAAACCCGCAAAGAAGAAGAAGAAGAAGAAAAAGGTTGAAATGAGACATAAAGACTGTTGGCAGCTCCCTTTAAGGCCTCCTATAAACTGTATTTAGTACGAGCTTTTGCCTGCCCTTTGTCTAAATGTTAGTTTTTGGTGAAGAGGATTGTGAACATCAGTGTGTTTGTGGGTTCGGCGTTGAGCCTGTTGCCTCCATTGACCTCCAGTCCGAACGTCTGCTGGCGTGGCGCTTCAGAGGTGACGAGATGTGGCTTTGGGGTGTTGATCCAAAGCAAGCAGGCCGCCTGCGAGTGAAACCCAACAACAACAGGCCTGATGTATACACACTGACAGACGCACATGCCCATTTGGATGTAGATAAAATAACGTGGACGTCACCGTACATGTGGTTTTTAGAAAAACAAGCAGAGACCAGAGCTTGGATTCTGTCTTCAAACACAAATAAAGTGATGCTAGCAGATAAATGAGAAGTCGGGTTGTCATCTGTTTGTTTGTGTTTTGTTTGTGTGTGTAGATGATTCTGAAGAGGAGAGTCTGGAGTCAGATCTGGGTCAGGTGGGGAATCACGCTTTCGCCCGGATGGAGGGCGACGTGGACAAACAGCGGAAACAGATCCTGCAGGGCCAGATGTCGGAGGCGGCCATCCAGAAACAACACCAGAGGAAGTAAGAGTCCAACACCATGTTAACTAAAATAACTGGAACATTCTGGGAAAAATGCATTTTATATAATAAAATATGTCGCTTCAAGTCTCAGTTGTGACCCGTTGAGTCCTGTCCCATGAGCACTAACATTAGCAACATTAGCAT
Organism: Sebastes fasciatus; assembly: GCF_043250625.1. Lineage (NCBI taxonomy): Eukaryota > Metazoa > Chordata > Actinopteri > Perciformes > Sebastidae > Sebastes > Sebastes fasciatus. Next base: position 30,129,413 of record NC_133808.1, on the reverse strand, counting down.
TTCTGGCTTTATTCAGTAGTTGACAGTAGGAAGAGATGGGAAACGTGGGAAGACGTGCAACAAGGGAACCCAGTCAGAACTAAACTGGGGACACTGGGGATTCCTGCATTGAAGTTTTTACTCACAAAATTAAGACCATAAACAGATGTAAGAAATGGAATAATGTTTCTTAAAGATAAAGTAGGCGAGATTGGAGCAAATGTGATTTAAAAAAAAAAGTTATTTTTATAAGACGGTCGCTATATCCTGACAGTAGTACATGAAAGAGAACCTGAAAAAAATCATGTTCCTCTCTGTCCTCCGGTGCTCCTAACGGCATCTGCAAGATTTCACAGACCGGAGGAAAACAAGCAGTCAGAGCTGATCTGCTGTCCAGCTGCTGTCTATGAGAGCCGGCTGAAAAATCACTCGTAAACTCAAACCAAACGGTCAAACTAGACAGCGCTGATGAAATATGAATCAATATTCTGTTACGTTAATGCCTATTTCTCTCCTCAAATGATTTCAGAATCATCTTGTAGTGCACGGTTTAACTGTAAAATGAGAAAGATTGTGACGCCTCTGCACAGCCAATAGGAACGCTCTCTCAATGAACTGACCTGTGATTGGTCAAAGTCTCCCGTCACGGGCTAGATGTTCTAAAGCCTGAAAACAGAGCCATGAGGAGGAGCAGAAGTCTAGTTTTCTCTCAGAACACTTGAATTACAATATGCTGAAAGGTTATTATGGGATTTTTGCCCGATGATGCCAAAAATATTCTACCTACTGAAGCTTTAAGAACCAGAGTTTAAAACTGACAATCACAGAAGCATCAAGACAAAACAGGGATGACGTAAATCTGCCTCTGCTTGGTCGCATTTCTCGATTTTATGTAGCTTACCATGTCTGAGAAAACTCAAAAATGTTTAATAGATATCACCATGAAACTTCCCCCTCTTGATTACTTTCATTGAGCCCTTCCTGCCTTTAAATCTTCCCAGATAGACGGTTGTTATTACTTCAGATGTATGTCTAATCTGTATAATATGCTGCGCGTTGCAGCGATGTAACCATGAGCCATAAATTAAAGCCACTTCTCTCTGTGTGTGTGTGTGTGTGTGTGTGTGTGTGTGTGTGTGTGTGTGTGTGTGTGTGTGTGTGTGTGTGTGTGTGTGTGTGTGCGTGTGTGCGTGCGTGTGCGTGTGTGTTTCTCTCCTGCAGTTACAACCGCTGGCTGTGTCGGGCGAGAGCAGAGGATCTGTCAGACGTCGCTGCACTGAAGGCCTTATATCAAACCGGTATGTGTTCATGTGTGTGTGTGAGAAACAGAGAGAGAGGGAAGTTACATAAGTGTGAATCTGTCGCCCGTGTAATGTAGATGTAAAAGGAAAAAGAAACAGAAGAATGTGTTGGGTGATTCTTCATCTGGTACATTTATGTTTCTTCCACCTCATTCACCACAGCCCTGTATCTCCATCTCCAGCTGTTATAAGGTGCAGTTCAATCTAACTACCAGTAGGAGGCAGCGTTGTTACACAGTTTAGCCCCAGTGTTATCTCATTTGGGTTATGGGTGTCAAAGGTCAATTTGCCCACGACCTCAGATTTAAAATGATATGTTTAAACCCATATGAACTTCCTGACTCCATTTTTTTTAATCTTAACGATATTTAATTGAAATTAAACACAATAAATCACACACATAATGTATAAAATAATCCAAAAGAACAGAATATAATGCTTTTCTAAAAGATTATTTAAGTTTCTTCTTGTGGTTTTATCTGTTCAAAATGTACCTTAAAGGGAGATTTGTCAAGTATTTAATACTTTTATCAACATGGAAGTGGACAAAAATGCTGCTTTATGCAAATATATGTATATATTTATTATTGGAAATCAATTAATAACACAAAACAATGACAGATATTGTCCAGAAACCCTCACAGGTACTACATTTAGCATAAAAAATATGCTCAAATCATAACATGGCAAACTATTAACTGATCATCAAATTTGTCAATTATATAACTTAATCAAATAACAACTTGTTGCACCTCTAAATTCAATATATGATGGTGTTTCACATGCAGGAGACTGACATCCACAACTTCAATTCAATTTATTTTTATATAACGTCAAATCATAACAGACGTTATCTCGAGACGCTTTCAGAACAACGATTTCAGATACGTAACGGTCCAGTTTTGATGTAACATATCAGCGATTTAACCTCTGTTTCTATCAGCTGGTGTAAATGTTTTCATTTTCATTCCTCAATTTATCTGTTGATTATTTTTTTAGAATAAATTAATTATTCATTTAGTCTATAAAATGTCAGAATATTGGAGGGAAAAGTCTGTCACAAGTTCTCAGAGCCCACCGTGGCATCTTATAATATCTAGTTTTGTCCAACCAGCTGCCCAAAACCCAAACATGTTCAATTTACAATGAAATACAACTGTGAAAAACAGCTAATCCTCACTTTTAGGAAGCTGTAACCAATGAATGTTTGTCATTTTTCCTTTTATACATCATTTAAATTAATGATTATCAAAACATATCAGAACATAAGCAGTGATAAACACGATCATAGCTGAACAGAAAAAGAAAAAAACTGCATCAACAGGAAGTCCAGTGAAGAAGATGTCACAGTGACACCGTCTTTGTTGAATTAAGAGATGATATTTGGGGATTAATTGTGTGTGTTTGACCCGTTAATATTGTGTGTGTCCTCAGGTGTGGACATGTGTGGAAGGACAGTGATGGTTTTGGTTGGACGAAACATCCCAGTGACCCTCATCGACATCGAAAAGGTAACAAAATAAAATAATTATTTCAAAGTAAAATGCTTTTATTGATATTTATATTATATATTATATTTGAGCACATGTTCGTCTTTATATTAATGTGAGATACCAAGTTGTGTGTTTGTGTCTGGTGGGTTTTATGTGCGTGTTTCAGTAGATGTGTTTTTGTGCGTGTTTTAAGCATCTGTGTTTGTGTCTTTTCACGTGTTCATCTGTATTCACATGTGCTTATGGCCGTGTGCAAAATGTGCAAATGTGTTTCGTTTGTGTGCACATATGTTGGCATTCCACAATACATGTTGGACCTCTTCAAAACATCTGTTATTGTAATTTAAATTCACCACCGTCTACCAACAACACTAAAACTTGAACCAAAAGAAACTAAAACAAACACAAGAAATGTGAATACTGTAAAATGATATAGAAAATGTTGGAGAATCCAAGACTATAAGAGTGATTTGGTGTGTGTTTGTGTGTGCAGGCGCTGCTGTACTTCATCCACGTGATGGACCACATCACAGTGAAGGAGTACGTGATGGTTTACTTCCACACGCTGACCGGCGAGCACAACCACCTGGACTCCGACTTCCTCAAGAACGTCTACGACATCGTCGACGCCAAGTGAGTCTGACATTTTACACTCCTCGTTACACTGAGATAATAACTGTTTCTTAACTTTCTTACTGGGATACAGGCTACATGTGTAGTACACAAGTATTTGTGGTGGGAAAGAGGATTTGCTTTGTTTTTTATCCGTTTATATTAGTCCATTATAGCTTCCTTGTGATGCAGACTGATCGCAGTACAAACGTTTTTCAAGGTCCCACTGAATCCAGGCAGACTCTCTGGAGAGAGTTCAATCCAGTCAGCTATAGAGTAACTGCTATTACTGTCGGTGTACAGAGACCGGGGCAATTTGTACAACAGGATGTGTGATTTCGTTATAAGTCTAGATTGTTTGGAGACTCATGCTCAACAGGAAGGTTTGCCGGCTTGCGCGGTGGCAAGTAAAATGCCACGTCAAGCTCGTCAATTTAGCAACTCACTTGCTAGTGGTAAAAAAAGGAGCTGATGTTAGAAGTAGCTGTGGAGTGAGCCCTCTCATCTTCCTTCTTTGCACATGCACAGTACAAATCGGGCACTCACAAGAAAATGGCGGCTGGTAAAGACAAAGTTTATGAGCTGAAGTGTAAGCGAGTATTTTAATTATCCTGGAAACAGGAGTTTAGTTGGGTGGCGTTGGAGGATGTGGGCGAGACTCCCAACTATGTATTGCGCAGTTTGCCGCAACTTTGAGAGCAAGGCGGATAAAATATGACAATTAACTTTAGTCTCTGTTGTTACTTGATAGCCACTAATAAATAAAACAGTTTGTATAGGGGCAAGTAGATTCATGACCTACTTGCCCGACTGGGCAAGAACGTTGAACCCTGCAACAGGAGGTGTGATTTTGTTCTAGCTCTTGATTATAAAATAGATCTGGCAACTAGATCTTGCTCTAAAATTAGAAGGCTTGGAGCCTTTTTTTATTTAATAATGTTTGAACATACTGTACTCCCCCCGGGAGGGAGGGAGAGAGAGAGAGAGAGAGAGAGAGAGAGAGGACAGAAGTGTAGACGGGATACAAAAACATTCTCTGACCATGAAGCCTAAAGCCGGCCGTCATATGATCAGCGGTAAAATCACTCTCATTGTTTGCGGTGACGCCTGATTAGGCCTTTGGCGTTGTTCAAATTAAAAGTTCAAATTATTTTCACTTTGACCTCAGATGCCGCTGACCTTTCAAAGCGCAACCAATGAGGCCTAGTGTTACTAGGGCTGTCCTCGACTAAAGAGATTCTTAGTCGACTAACACTCGTACGATTTTGTCGACTTATCAATTAGTTGATTTAATGGAGTTTCTCCAGAAAGACTTTAAATCTGGTGTTTACCAGAGATGTGCTCATAAGTTTTCTTGGAAATAAGTTATTCAGCATGAAAAGTTACTAATCGACTAAAGAAATATTAGTCGACTGAGACCAAAACGACTGATTAGTCGACTAATCGACTAATGTCTAGTTCACACTACATGACTAGCCCTGATTTTCCGGTCCCCGACAAAAAAAGTCCCAGATCAGAGGCAAATCGGCGTTGGCTCGCTGCTCGCACATCGGTGCTCGAGCGTCATGTGTGAACTGCTCAAGACACGAACACACACATTCCAGATATCTAGCAGGCTAAACATCTGGACCTGTCGGGGACTCCGGCCACGAGCTACAGCCAATGAGAGTGCGAGACACGGATTGATGGTCACCTGTAACAACAGGAACTTCCTGTATGTGCTGTAAGTTGTTGTTGCACCTTGAGGAATAAATAGTAAAAAAGACAAGTGGAAACAGGCTCTTTTGTGAAGACAACATCAGCAATATGTCTCGCATATGGTATCACGTCATTTACCGTGTATTTCTTGCATGTGTTTTTTGTGACAAAACAGTTTAGAGACCTCATCTGGGATTCTTCCCGGTGAAAGATCGTGTAGTGTGTTTGACCTCCTGTCTCCGGTCAGTCATGTAGTGTGAAAACCACAACGACTTAAAGACTTACAAGACAGCAAGTTGTGTAGTGTGAACATAGCTTAAGACGGGGCAGCCCTAAATGTTACTGTGTAATTCTCTGGTTTGTCAGTGGTATGGTGTGACAGCGGAGTCAACGGGTCCAAAGCAGGTTGAATCGGCAGGTTCTCGTGTATGAAATGTCTCGACTGCGCTGCATTTTTATAATCTATAAAAACCAGGCGCTGTCACACCCACTCTTCCTCTCCTTGCATTTCCCATATTCATAAATCTGAAGTTACAACCAGTAACTCAAAACACAACTAAACGTTGCCAGCGGAAACACTGGAAGGGACAAAAAGTCAGATGAACTTAATCTAAACCTTCCAACAAATGCATTTCATAGACATTTTGTTCTATTTGTACGATGTCCAGTTATTGGACTCGTCATTTTGGATCAAAGCAACTCATGTGTGTTAACTGTGATTACTTTGAAGTCAAATCTAAAGCTGATTATATGAGGCATTAGCTTAGATCCCATTGTTTTACTCTCGGTTTTGTCTCATCTCTCTGCCACATACTATGATTGAAACTCTTATTGCTTTAACCTCCCGCCCACGCAAGCGCACGACTTTAATGTTCTGTGCTGCGTGTTCCACGTCTCCGCTCTTTAATAGCCAGAACTGCGTATCGAACATAAATCGTGAGGCGTTTTCTAAGAAATGATACGAAAGACGTCCTCCAGATGGAAACCGAAGGTCTGACAGGCTCTTTGACAGCTCACTGGCATTTTTGTTTGTTTCTCTGTTTATAGTAATAAGACATTAAATCTGTGCGATGTTATTGAAATGTAAAAGTGCAAAATGTAAAATCCTCATGTTGCCTCCTCAGAGTGAAATCTGTAGCTGGATATGATAAACGCATCATCTTCTGTTTGAGGCCAGGGCTGTCATCTGACCCTCGTTCTTTTGGCTCTCCCTCTGTCTGAGCTGCAGCTGCGTTGACGCTCAGATACATCGTTCATGCTACAGCGTGACACCGCCAAGGTTACACTGTTTAGACTTTTGGGAAAGCAAAACGAGCTGTGAAACGCTTTTGTTTCGCCGTGGAAATCTGGCGGCCATATTTGGAACAAGGAAACCCAAACTTGGAGCGTGTTTTCGGGGTGATGTATCGGCTGTGACTCAGCCCTTAATCAGAGGGTTCAAGGATTTGAGAGCAGATTCTTGTTCTGAACTTACTGTGGATAGAGCTTTATTCATCCTGAGCAGTTACAGTACAAAGTAGGACAGAGATTACAAAATAAAGATTATCAATAATGCCAGGAAAATAAACCGGTTGACGGTGCAAATCCAAAATAAAGAATAAAGAACATAGAAACCAAAGAAGCAATAGCCCACTCACTTTTTAAATGAAATCTGAATTACATTCAGGACAATCTCCTCTTATTGTCAATAAATACAGGATAGAGTGAGTGTCATATATTTATAAACAAACTTGAAAAATATTCCTTCTTATCTTAAAATCAACATACTGATGATAATCTGTCAGCGTTGCTGTGTCAAACACCCGACAGATGCGGTCCAGAGGTCGGACCTGGAGCTAAATCTGTGATTGTAAAGAGAAACTTCAAAGATTGTTTTGAATACGACGTGTCGCCACATACGGATGATTATCACATCAAATACTCCGCACATGTAGTTAGAGGTTGTATCAGTACCAGCCCGGTGTTGCTCTGTCCGCTGTGAAGTTCACAATTGATGACTGTTTTTATTAAACTAAATAGTAACTAAAAACATCTTCCAAATAAAAACTAGAATTTTAACAGTTAATAATAAGAATATTTTTAATTTATATTGCACCTTTCATACATAAAATGCAGTTCAAAGTGCTTCACAAAGGAAAATGAAAAAAATAAATAAAAAGCATTAAATTAGGGCTGTCAAAGTTAACGCGATAATACGCAAATTCGTCTTAATGCCAGTAATTTCTTTACGCAATCGATCTTTTGAAGCTAAAGTGAAGATACTGGTATCAAATGAAACTACAAAACCAGATGAATCCATCGGTACCAACCATGTCATACTAGCTGGTCATAAAGGAGGTTAAATAACGCTCCAATCACGCAAAATTTTGGCGAAGAAAAACTCCTTTGGGGTCCTTTGACCTCTGACCTCCAGATGTGTGAATGTAAATGGGTTCTATGGGTACCCACAAGTCTCCCCTTTACAGACATGCCCACTTTATGATAATCACATGCAGTTTGGGGCAAGTCATAGTCAAGTCAGCACACTGACACACTGACAGCTGTTGTTGCCTGTTGGGCTGCAGTTTGCCATGTTATGATTGGAGCATATTGTTTTATGCTAAATGCAGTACCTGTGAGGGTTTCTGGATCAATATCTGTCATTGTTTTGTGTTAATTGATTTACAATAATAAAATATATACATACATTTGCATAAAGCAACATATTTGTCCACTCCCATGTTGATAAGAGGATTAAATACTTGACAAATCTCCCTTATAAATAAATGTAATATATTTAATCGCGATTAACTAAATATTTTAACCGATTGACAGCCCTTCCTGCGTCAAGTAAGCTTCCTCAGGGGTCGTTCACATGCAGCGTCTAAAAACGCGTAGAAAACGCCAGTCGTGCCATTTTCATCCTTTTAGCCAAGGTTCTTTGGATGTTGCGCTCCTGTCGCGCCTGCCGTTTCTAAGCAACCAAAACCTGCAGTTTGAAGTTGTGGTAATTTAGCAGTAAAAGCCTCACTAACTAACCTAAACGCTGTCAAAAAGATTAATGGATTTCCAGCATCGTACATCCCTCGCAGTAGCTTTACGCTCGATCTGTCTGCGTCAGTCTGGCTGACCTTTCAACAGGATGTTGTGACGTCCTCGGACAGAAAGAGTGAAGCAAGTAAAAGAGTCTGTGGGACAGATCGTAAAGCTCTGGGTAGTCCTGCACTAAAATGATTAACTTCTCCTCCATACAGTATATTTACTGTACACTGATATTTACAGAAGAAAGAAAAGATAACTGCTGTGGGCTGTGATAGGTTATTCCTCGTCACATGACATGTGGTGCGTGCTGCAGCGTTCCAAAAGTTTGAACTATTTTTATCTCGGGGTTCAGCCTTGCATGTCACGATGGCGTCACGCCCACGTTTGAGCAGGCCCGTTGCACATTTACATTGAAAACAATGGATTAGAGGGTGCAAAAAACACAGCCCCTATCTTAATTTGCCTGTCTACGCTCTCCCTAAAATATCCTAAAAAGCGCCACAAATTTGTCATCTCTAATAATCCATAATCATAGAAATAAAGGTCATTCTTGGGCTTCTCTAACAGAATGATGTGATTTAACTTGTATTCAATTAAAGTATATTTTAAGAACAGATCACATATAGTTTTATTTTTAGAAAAGGGCTTAATCATTTCCTAATACAGCTGGGATTCAGCTGTATTCGGCACATGTTACAGAAACAGGAGGACATTTGTGGGGGAATATTAAATCATAGTTTTGTATTTTTCTAATTTACTTAAAGAAAAACTCCAGGCCTGAATGGGTTAAAGGTTTCGAGTTGTAGTGTCTTTCTAGTTTCTAGTAACCACGACCAAACAAGCTTCCTGTGTCGGTGGGAAACTCCATGCAGTCATTACGCATCTTTAACCGTGTCTCTCTATTCAGTTCTTTGTGAGACTGGTCATTCAGTTGGTTTCACCACACCTTTCTTAACCTTTTTCTGTCTGGAAACTTCAGCGAGATGAAGCAACATATTCCTGATCTGCCCATTTTCTTTCACATGATGCGTTTGTCACCCAGAGGCTGCAAAAGTGAAGACACCTTCACTCAGCTTCCCCCTTTCTGTCATCGGAACAGGGAAACCCCACTCAGCCATCAACGATAACCATGACTGCTTTGTTGCTGATTCATCACAGCCCGGGGTGTAATCGCCTCTAAATGTCACGGTCATTTAAAGTTCCACAGACTCTCTGCAAACTTTAGCTTTGGCTCAAGAGAAGCTGGACTGGTTAGACTGAAATTAGGAATAGTTTGACAACCGCAGACCTGCTGATTTTAATGTTTTTGTATTTTTTGTACAACTTTTGACTTGGATATTAGAGACTGGCTGCCTGAAGGGAACAATTTGAGTAGAAAAACACACAGAACCAGTTTCTTCTAAAAGGTTTGATATTTAGCAGTAACCTAGGCATAGCAGCTCTCTATGATTCTGTGAGCAGTCATCTTTTTTTATGCCTCCACGCCGGCCACAGCTTTGGCCAGAGGCATTATGTTTTCAGGTTGTCCGTACGTAAGTGAGTCCAATCCATTCTTGTGAACACAATATCTCAGGAAAGCCTGGAGAAAATGTCTTCAAATTTGGCAAAAACGTCCACTTGGACTCAAGGATGAACTGATTCGATTTTCGTGGTTGAAGGTTATTTTGGACAGATATGGTTGAAACTGCAACTTGTATAGGAGTAGAAACGGACATTCCCATTCAAATCAACAGCAGGATGGTCGCAGCGGCAGACATTTTTATGTGTACTATTGCCATAGAGTGGTCCAGGAATGACGTATTTTTGTAGGCCAGCTAGGAAGTTAGCATCGCTCTGGTTCCCTCGACAAAAAGCCAATGAGATTGTTCCATTGGATTTTGGATTATTGGAGGAAATAAGCTCTGTGGCAAACACATGTTTATGATACTTACACGTTTTGTTCAGCAGGATAATCTCCACAAATTATCACCACTTTGATGATTTTCGAAGTGTAAATGTTATGCCCGGAAGTAAAAAGCTAATGTTGGGCTATAAACGAACTACACTATGGTCACATGAGCACGAGTATACACAACAAGGTTGTAAAGGATGATGAGTCAACGTGGTGACGTTCAGTAGTCTCATTTAGCTCATTTTCAAAATTCACGAGTGGGATATTTATTGATATATTTTATGTCGTAGAACAAAACGTTAAAATCTCTTCAGCTTGTGTTAAACACATACCTTATTTCAGACATCTAACTAAAAACCTATTGACTTCCAGACGAGGGAACAGGAAGTGCTAAAATGCTAACTCATTTCTGGGTTTTAGGACTCATTCCTGTAGCGGGCTAACTTCCGTATAAACTGACTTGCGGCAAGTCGTGGACTCACTCATGGCGTCGTGACGTTTAACACAACAGCGTCGTCGTCTAGTGTGTGCTTGAACCCCGCTATGCCGGTGAGTGAGTAAGAAAGAAAGTATGAATTGGCCTTGACAGAGCTCATGTGTCATACAGTTAAGTCTCATCAAGCGATGTCAAAAACGGTTTCCACACCTTCAGGAAATAGTCTTGTGATCCATCTTAGCAATAGAAAACATTTGTCTTGAAACATGGGTACATTTTGAACAGATAAAAAATGTATGATTAATTTGCGATTAATCGCATTTAACTATTTTAATTGATTAACAGCCCTAATAATAACGTATATCGGAATAGAAGATTTTGACCATATTGCCCAGCCCTAGTTAAAATAGCCTTTATTGAAGGAAAGGAAAAAAAAAAAACTCTTGAACGGTTGTATATAATAAACCTTGAAGCATCGTGAGGTCAGGTAGTCCCAGTGGGAGTCAAACCCTTTCCTCAAGTACTTGCTGTTCTTATTCTACTCAACAAGCAGCACAAAAGTCTGTTTCAGATCAAGTTTAGGGATCACGTGTCATATAAACACAACCTTCGTCTGTAAATGTCAAATTTAAGGTCTACAGTTTCTACTTATGCCCCAACTTGTAAGTCACTTCTCAAACACTTTTACTGCTCTTTGCCTTGGCGAGGCAGTGTTGATCTACCACTAACCCTGGCCTGGCATGTCCAGCATGTTCAACCCATCAAGCTATTGATTTGCTGCAGATGCAATTTGGCTCCAGACAAACCCCAACTAAGCAGACTAAAGCAAAACATGCAACACAAACAGTTTCCAAAACTGTCTGGCTGAGTGGGGCGACGTTGATTGCTTTCTCCAGGAGACAGATGAGGTTGATCATTATATTTTGTCCCCTCAGGGTCCCGAGCTGGACCGGAGCAGAAGCCCCACGTCATGGTTTAGTCCTCCTGATTCCCCTCTGAGTTAGAGTGACAACTTAAAGACATCGAGTTCCTCCCTCTCTTGGCCAACTGGTTCGTGTTATATCAACAGATGCAGCCAGACCACCACTATGTGTGTGTGTGTGTGTGTGTGTGTGTGTGTGTGTGTGTGTGTGTGTGTGTGTGTGTGTGTAGCATGACAATGCAAACTGTTGCAAATGTGGCGTGTTATTGTCAGAGTGCAGCCATGAAATGAGCTGCCAAGTCTCCAGTGCTGAGTAGATTATAGATGATCTGTCAGTCACTGAAAATCTGAAAATAACTGCTGATATTTGGTTTGTATTTACAGTTTAGGTTACTTCAGGTTTGCTGGTGTCCTAGAGTCACCCTCTGAGTATTAAAGCTGGCAAATCAGGGCCATTGAATCTCGACTGGGAAACTGTGTCTCCCATCTTTAACCCCCTGAAATCTAATGAATCCATTGGTACCAACCATTTCAAGCTAGCTTGTCATGAAGGAGGTTAAATAACGCTCCAAACCTACGCTCAATTTTGGCGAAGGAAAAACTGGCATGGCCATTTTCAAAGGGTTTGTGCAAATATGTTATTTTCTCCTATTCTAAAATGGTGTGTTTGAATATTTTTGCATACTGGGGTCCCTAAACAGTCTTGAAATTACATAAATTGGGTATCACTGTAAAGCCGAGACTCTGGTGGATCCAATGAGCCCAACTGTATTCATGTGTGATGATGTTAGTCCCCATAGGAGCCATTTCATTGTAGTGAAATTTGACCTCACTGTATAAAATGACCTGTGGTGACCTCTAGGATAATCACAGCCTCATGAAACTTTACAGCCACAAACTACAGACCTAGAGCATTCATAGGATGGATGGCTTTCCTAGCTAGATTGACAATAAGGGGGTTTCTGAGCAGTTTACACAACAGAAGTGCTCGCCATCCAATCGCCGAAAAATGCAATTCTTGCAGAAATCTCCAAATGTCAAACGTTTTTGAGACCAAATCACATCATGGCTTTTTCTATGGTGTTCCTCAAGGTCTTGGTGTCTTAATGTGGTATTGTAGAGGGATTATTGACCTTTTTTTTATCAATTCTTGAGTGGTAAAAAATGGTTAAATTTAGCACTAAATCTGTGTAACAAATGGCATCAACCCCAAAAAATTGCTATAACAACTTATGAGACATAATAGAGCATGGGGATGACCATCATATACTTCTGTCATAATGTTCTAAACCCTTATACACTTTCACAATTTATTTCAATTAGTTAATTCTGATTTATGACTAGAAAAGCTTGACACAGAGTGCTGAGCTGCATCACAAATTAATCTCCAGGTTCCCAGCTTTCAGATGATGTACACCACTTCTATGTGACATCTACTGTTGACCTGCTATCTCCCCCTAAAGACCCCATCTACCCCCCTAAAAAAGACAAAAACAGGTCTACTGTGGGTCTCAGAGGGTTAAAACAAGGAAGCCAAGCGTGTGCTCCCAATTATTAGGGATAAGAAATCACCGGTTTAACTGGCTTTTACTGGTTTTGGTAACCTCAGGATTGCATCTCTGCTTTTTGCCAATGATGTGGTTTTTCTTGCTTCACTGGACCGAGACCTCCAGCACGCACTGCGGCGGTTTGCAGCCGAGGGTGAAGTGGGACTGGGATGAGGGTCAGCACCTCCAGTTCTTCTGAGTTCATGGTACTCTGCCAAATAACGGTGGATTGGGACTGTTGAGTTGCTGCCCCCAAGAGAAGGAGTGTCTTTAGGTCGTTTTTCATGAGCGATGCTGAGGTGTGTGTGTGAGATTGACGGGCTGAATTGGTGCACCATCTGTGGTTTTGGCTGCGTTAAATGTCGAGTGTCGTGGTGAAAAAAGAGCTTTGTCTGAAGGTGAAGGTCTCCATTTACAACTCTATTCCAGTCCTCACCTCTGGCCATGAACTCATGGTATGAGATCATGGAGACAAGTGACAGAAATGAGTTTCCTTTGCAGGCTGTTTTGGCTTTCCCCTTTAGGGACAAGTTTAACTCTCATTAGTTCTGATCTGTACAGTAAAGTACAACACTTTACTGTAACTTAACACTGTCTATCAACACACCTGTCCAATGCAGAATATGTATTAATATGTTGGTCAATACAATCTGATTTGTGTGTGATGCTGGAGGAAAGGCCAGCAGGAAATCCATTAATTTCCTGCTGTTACTTATTACTTATAATACACTGTTAAGGACCAACATGTTGGACGAATGTTGGCAAATTGTGACGTCTTGGCAGCACCGGAGGAAAAGTGGCAGGGTAGCCTATCAACAATACGATAAGACACGACACACCTTTATTGTCAGTTTGCACTAAAAGTAATTTAGCATCCTCAGGCAGTTCAGAAATTTCCATATAGGTTAAACATACATTTACACATATGACAGTTTCATAGACGTGCGAAACACATTCATACAGTTATGATGTTGATTCAGATCCTATTTAGCAGCAACACTGTTTTTGGTTTAGCAACAGGACAGACTGATGTATAAAGAAATTCTTCAGCCTGTTGCGTTTAAATTAAGGGACTCAATTGGAGGGCAGAAGTTGGTATTCTCCACTTAAAACATGTCGGGAGTCAGAAGAAAAACTGTTAGCAAGTCTAAGCTTGCTCTTGTGAGTTGCTTGAAACCCTCAAACAATTAGGAGGTTAGAAGGTTTTATGGTCAGATGAGTCTAAGATTGAACTCCAAGTGCTATGTTTGAAAACAAAACACAGCACCTACTGTGCAACATGGTGGTGGCAGTATTGTGTTGTGGGGGTGTTTCTCTTCAGCGTGGACTGGGCAATTGGTCAGGATTGGGAAAATGGATGGTTCCAAGTAGTGGTTGATGAAAACCTGCGACTCTGTGCTAGACAGCTGAAGATGAGCAGGCGGGTTCATCTTCCAGCACGACAACGACCCTAAACGCACCGCCAAAAAGAACAACACAGTGGCTTGTGCATAGGAAAGTCTTGAATGGTCAAATCAGAGACTTAAACCCGTTAGAAAATCCACAATCTTTGACTGATCTTGAAGAATTCTGCAAGAAAGTATGGACAAATATTCCCCAACGGTATGCAAAACTGGTAGAGACATATCCTAAAAAGTTGTCTCTACGAAGTATTAAATCAGAGGACTGATCACTTTTCCAGCCTGTTATTCTAGTCTTTCAAAGTCTTTTCGTTAGTTGAATGCTGTAAGGGAAAATGTATAAATAAAGCTGTAAAAAGATATGTTTAACTGAGCTTTGATTTGAGGCTGTAAGATAAAAAAAAGTGACTATTTCAAAGGTTGGTGTGCTGCAGATGCTTGTGTGTCTCTATGTGGTAAATGTTCCTGTTACTGATGGATGGACGGGCTGGAGCTGACTCACTGTGAAGTTGTGTTTTTTGGGTCAGAATCTCTCGTCTTTGGACACGACTAGTGACTTCACACACACTATCCCGTCTTCTCTTTCAGAGGATTAATCCCTTTCACTTCATCTTTGTCATTTTCTTCTGTTGTGTTTAAAGATTAATGAGTCATTCCTTGCTGTAAATTATTCTTCCTGAAGGTTTTCTGCTTTTCTGTGTTGCAGGTTTAAAAAGAATTTGAAGGCCTTCTACTTTGTACATCCAACGTTTCGCTCCAAGGTAAGAGTGTGCTCTCTCATGTGTTGATGTTTGCAGTGTCAACAGAGCTGTATGTTCAGGCCTAGAGGATCATATCAGTGAGTACTTACGGAGTAATACAAATTTAAATTTCAGTAGTGGTAGTAGTAAAGTAGAATTGTTGTAGAAGTGTTATTGTCGTTCTATCTATCACATTTCAGCTCAATTTGCCACTTTTGGCTCATAAAGGCAAAATCATTACAGCATAACAAAGAAAACATAACATCGGTATCATAATACAAGACATTATATCTTACATTAAACATTTAATATGTACATACATACAGTATATATAGACACATACACATCGCTTCTCACTCCCACAAAGAAACGGGTTCTTCATCCTTCCTTCCACCCCGAGAGGAAAAGTTACAGAAAAAACAATAGAAATAAATTTAAAAATAATTGAATGAATTGGTTAAAATTAAAGATAATAAGTACTACAATAACATAATAATAATAATCATGGTAGTAAGATAGAGACCTAATTAATTAAATGTAAAAAAGAAGAAACAAATAGAGACCTTAAAAATAAATAAATTAATGAGTTAATAAAATGTAAAAAAGGAGAATAAAAATAATTTCTTATATCTGTAAAGGTTTTTGCAAAACCTTTTACCACATTTGAACCAACCTTCACCAAATTTGTTAAAACATTTGAGTGACCTTAAGACAAAATTAATTAGTTTTTTGATAGGTAATATTTAGAGCTGTCAATTGATTAAAATATTTCATCACGATTAAAATATTTAATATTTGTCCATAGTTAATTGCGATTAATTACAGATTAATCACACATTATTTTATTTATTTGTGACCTTCAATCAATCAATCAATCAAACTTATTACTTACTTACTTAACTTATTTATATAGCACCTTTCAAACAAGTCAAATGCAATTCAAAGTGCTTGACAGACGATTGACAAAAATATAGAGTGTTAAAAATGGATTTAGAGACTAATGCACACCAAAACAACCATTATAAAAGTTCATAGAAATAAGAGATGGGTATTTAGGATAATAAAAGATAAATAAAATACAAGGAAATAAAAATAACTAAAAATAAATGAATAAAAATTATGAAACTACACAAAATAAGCAGATTATATTAATCTGATACAATTTTAATAAAATAAAATGGAATAAAAAAGCTAATGATCAGCAATAAAATGTTAATTAAATAAATAAAATAGAGTAAAATAAACACTATAATGATGAGGATAAATAAAATAAGTATTAACAATAAAAACCATAAAATTATAAAACTGAAATTAATTTTGACGTAAGTTTCTTCAGTGGTGAAATGAGACGTCAGGGAACAATTTAACATCAGGAGGGACTTCATTTGAATATTGATGACGGTTCAAAAGCAGCATCAAAGAACGTTAGCGTGTCTGGTTTGTTGTGGGAAAACGTACCACAGTCTTGTACCAGCCTCTTTGACATGAATAGATTTCACTCACTTGGACTCCACATGGGCACAAATGGAAACAATGTTTTTATACATCTTGGATCGATCTTACTGCTGGTAGCTATCTTTAGGAGGAAGGTCATCCTGCAGGTTTTATGTAATCAGAGTACTTTTTTTAGGTCAACTCCAAACCTTTTTTTGTTTTGTTTAATTCCCACACATGTACCAGAGTAAATCATTCGGACGCGGTTGGGTTTAATTAGGGCTGTCAATCGATTAAAATATTTAATCGTGATTAATCACGCATTTTTTCATCTGTTCAAAATGAACCTTAAAGGGAGATTTGTCAAGTATTTAATACTCTTATCAACATGGGAGTGGACAAATATGCTGCTTTATGCAAATGTATGTATATATTTATTATTGGAAATCAATTAACAACACTAAACAATGACAGATATTGTCCAGAAACCCTCACAGGTACTGCATTTAGCATAAAACAATATGCTCAAATCATAACATGGCAAACTGCAGCCCAACAGGCAACAACAGCTGTCAGTGTGTCAGTGTGCTGACTTGACTATGACTTGCCCCAAACTGCATGTGATTATCATAAAGTGGGCATGTCTGTAAAGGGGAGACTCGTGGGTACCCATAGAACCCATTTACATTCACTGATCTGGAGGTCAGAGGTCAAGGGACCCCTTTGAAAATGGCCATGCCAGTTTTTCTTCACCAAAATTTAGCGTAAGTTTGGAGCGTTATTTAGCCTCCCTTGCATCAAGCTAGAATGACATGGTTGGTACCAATGGATTCTTTTGTTTTTTGTGGTTTCATATACCAGTATCTTCACTATAACTTTAAAACTAAGCCCGATAAAACCTAACAAGTTGTGTTAATGCATTAAAGAAATTAGTGGCGTTATTATTGCGTTAACTTTGACAGCCCTAATAATATTGTTTTACTATCTGCTACTCGGTTAGTCCGCTACGGTAACGAGATCATTTTAAATAGCTCGGTGGCCTCGCTTGAAATTTTGATTAATTTTGTTCTTGGACAAAACCCTAACTTTCCCAAGATGAGGTATTATCCAAAAAACAGCCTGATTGTCCATCATACTGTATTGAGATTTGGATCTGGATGCAAAAACTTCTAAATACTTTTCTGTTATTAAAATAATATATCTAGAGAGTTGTGCAGCCTGGGCGGAGGTCTGTGCTCTCTGAGTGCTTTCTGGTTTACATCAGTTTCTTTGTTGTTTACTGAGATTCCAGTACTTTTTGCTCCATTTGCCAAACTTCTCCTCTGAGATCATTAAAGGTTCATTAGACTTAATCTGGTTCTGTTGTTTAGCTTTAGAGAGTTTTGTCTTTGTCGGTAAATCAAGATCAAATGTGTCTTCTTTTGTTCGCCGGGTCACTCCAGGTCTCAACGTGGTTCTTCACCACCTTCAGCGTGTCGGGGACGAAGGACAAGGTCCGCTACCTGGACAACCTGCAGCAGCTCTTCACCTGCATCAAACCGGAGCAGATCGACATCCCTCCGTTCGTCCTGGAGTACGACGCGCGGGTAAGCAGCAAAACGCACACGCATACACAGAGAGGTAGATTAATCCATAACGTACACACACACAGATATCACTGGCTCGTAATACTCGTCATACTTAAGTCGCGATACAATCTTAACGCTGAGTATTGCAATAAGATATATTACGATTTATTACCTTTCTTCAACCACAAATTATGCAGTTTGTCAACATCTGTTTTATCTGATAAGATGCCGACAGAATAGCGTCCGAGAGCGTCGGATTGTTAAAGAGGTTAATAGTTTATATAATAAAAGATCGATACTTGACATCCGTGTATCGATACTATGCTGTGCTTTAGTCTTTTCGGTGTGTTCGAGTGCAACTTTCTGGCAAAGGCGACGTGAGGCGACGCAACTGGTGGCCTTCGTCGCTGTCAGGTTAGTGTGTCTGGGCCTTTTGTGACAAATGATACTGATACTAATAGAGTACTTCTTTCAATACCCATCAAATGGTTGGCTAATCGACGCTGCACTGCACAGCGTTCATACAGCCGTTACCGCTGATAACGCTGTCCCCCCGACTCACAGTGGCACAACCACTGCTTAGCTGCTAGCCGCCGGCTCAGACATCTCTGTGTTCAGAGCCGTGTGCAGGCAGACAATCCCGGCTGTACGGGTTGTAGCTGCTGCGGTAGTGAGCCAGTCACACGTCGCATTAATCCGAAGAACGTTTGCGGTGATTGGCTGCGAGCAAACCATACAAAGTATTTTTTTTTTTTTTTAGATCTGGACACAAAAAGGATTGAAAGCAGGTTTTGTTTGACTGGAGAAGTTTTGATACTACTACTACTTATTTCAGTCGATATCTTAAACCCAGCCTTAGGTATGTGCGTATGAACCAATCAGATTGCTTGATTTGAACCACCTGTTTTATAAGGAAAAAGATGCATATTGCAGCTTTAAAAGCTCTGATGTCTAAAACGTATCGTCAGTGACTGACTTCCTTGTATACATTTGTGAGTGTTTGTGTCTGCAGCTCCTTTTTTTGTATTTACGATCAGTCTTTAGCGTTCGCAGGTGACAGGAAATGTTCACAGTTACATACTGTATAGCCTCACATCCTCTCTCTTATTGTGTTTTAATGGAAACTTAACCTCTCGCAGATTTCCCCGTGCTTCTCTTCTTCTTACTGATGTAAGCCAGAGAAAGGGGGTAAACGGGTTCAACAATCAGCTAACGACTTGTTTATTGTGTGTTTCCATAAATGAAACCTATAAATCAGTTAGCCTGTACACTCACACGTTAAAGTGAGATTGTCCAGGATGCTCTGTGTTGATTACCCTTTGAAATGTTGGAGGTGATGTGAGGATAATTGAATGAAGTCATGGGTATCGATAGCTTTGATTTAACAAGGCTTCAGGCTGTAGGAAGAGGGAACTCTCGTTACTGATCTGACCTGTGAGAACGTGAAGAAGAAAGGCCTGAAGAGATGTTTAGAGCACCAGATGTAGATGTGACTCTGCTCTGAGTCCAATCCAGCTGAAAAGGTTTTCATGTTCAGCTCCTTTTTAGATGAATCATGTTTGGATTCCTCCTGATCCATGATTGTCTGGCATCTGCTTCTGTGTTTTGACTTTGTGGGGATTTTGTAGTTGTTGTTGGCTGATTAAAAACGTATCGATGTGTCTTTTCCTGCGTTGAGTTGAGTTGAGATTCTGGATGAGGTTTTGAGGAGTATTCGGTCCAGTTGAGCCGTGACCTTTTAAAGCTCATTTTTGATTCTTCTGTCAAGACTCGAGTCCATGAAATGACTTTGGTGTTGTAAGTTTCTTCAGTTGGGCACGATTTCACATCAGGAGGGACTTGATTTGAATATTGATGACGGTTCTAAAAGCAGCATCAAGGAACGTTGGCGTGTTTAGTTTGTTTTGGAAAAACCTCTTTGACATGACTCAATTTTCAGTCACTTGGACTCCACATGGGCACAAATAGGAACAGTGTTTTTATACATCTTGGATCCATTTTACTGCTGGTAGCTATCTGTAGGACAAAGGTTGACGTGCTGGTTTTATGTAAGGGGAGTGCCATCCCAAAACCTTTTCTTATTTTAATTCATTCTGTGTTAAATTCCTCATGCACCATTTGATTAAGATTTGATTTTGATATATAAATGCGTTTTTGACATATATGGGGAGTCATAAGAGGCATGTTTTATTTCATGGTACGTTTATTTTAGCCTCACTGTGAACTTTACATGAACAAATGAACAGATTAGCTTCTATGTTACCCATCAACACGACTCTTTACCGCCATATTTACATTGTTTTTTGTACTTACAGCACTGGTGGCAAACTGAACTGACATGGAGTGTATTTGTAGGTCAAACGGAGCTAATGCCCAGTTTGCGAGACACAGGTTGAGGAGGGGTCGTCTGTAACAACAGGAACTTACTGTATGTGCTGCATTTCTCACGTATGGTATCGTGTCATTTACCGTGTATTTGTCGCATGTTTTTGTGACGTAATGTAGTTTGAAGACCTCATCGGGGATTCCTCCTGTAGTGTGTGACCTCCTGTCGCCGGTCAGTCATTAAAGAGTCTTAAAGACTCCTGATTACAAGACAGCAAGTTGTGTAGTGTGAATAGTAGTATGATGAGACGACTTTGAAAGCCGTGTAGTGTGAACTTGGCTTAAAGGTTCTACCACCTGTTTTACAACGTACTTTGTCTGTTAGACGCTGCGTCATCACGGGTATGTTTCTGTAGGAGCTTTGGTTCAAGTCCAGTAAACTATTTAATGTGAAAATGTTAACATACCATTAAAATAGTTGTATTACGGTTAGATTGCGGTGGTTATACTATTTGTATACTATGACTCGGGGCTTAATGTGTGCCGGATCCTGCTCTTAAGTCAAGAATTCATATGCTAATTCTGACAATTTCACACAAACGTCTAACAGGATGAAGTGATGACAGTTTGGACTGGAACCCCGAGGTGGTAATTCTAGTTTTGCACTTGTGCTGACGCTTTAGATGATGTATTTTGGTATTGCAATCCATACCGATATTGATCTGTAAATGATGTTTAAGTAGTTGGTTTGGGTAGTACTAGATACCCATTGCAGTTTCGGTAAAAGTAAACCTTGTCCTGTTGGGGACTAAGGAAAAGACACAGTATAAATATTCCAGCAGGAGACATGAGAGCAAAATGTTTTTTTGGTTTGTTGGCTCGTAAAGACATTGGACCTCAAATTGAGGTATTTATTGGTGTTAAATTCCATATCGGGTGAACAGCGTAGGACTCGTAGCTCTCTTGGGGGTTTGGACAAAAAGTTCCTCCAATGTTCATCTGATATTTATTAAAACAGCTGAGTCAGTACTTCATAACCTCTCAGTCACTGTTTTATTTCACTGCTAAACTGCTGGAGTACAGAGCCAAAACAAGTCCTCTTACTTAGAAACTGCACTGATCAGGGGTTAGAAGTAATAAGTGTTGTAGTCTGATGCCATGCTGCTTAGTTTCTGTCTCAGTAGTCTTGAGATGCTTCACTCTCACTGCCGGTGTTTTACTGTTCTCTGTGGCTTCGCTTACTCATCAGGAACTTTATTTTTAGGTCACCCTCAGTCTCTTGCGGGGAATTTAACAGTCAGTGTGTGAACACAATGAGCTGGCCTCCTTTAACGCTTTGGTACGGTGCATTTCCCCTCTTTTTCAGCGCTGCTGCAGCCAGCCAGTGAACTGGGCAGGAACATCCATATCAACACCTGTGTGTTGCTGTTACCCAGAAATAGTTCTCTCTGCTGGGCTGAATTACAGAGCTGGTGCCGGAGTCCAGGAAATAATGATTCCTTTTGACCAGTTTTATAACACCGGCTTTAGAGAGCTTTATAGGAAGTTTCAGCTTATTGTTTAGCTGTCCGACCTTGCTGTTTTGGTTCAATCTCGCTGCTCTTATAGTGTTGTTTTTGGTCGTAGTAGGCCGCTGTTTTCAGAGAAAAAGCTGTAAAAACTCACTACCTGCTCAGCATCAAACAGCAGACAGACACAGTTAGCGACTATCTGGTGAACATAGTGGAGCATTTAGCGGCTAAAGAGACAGATATTTCCCTCAGGAGTTGGTGGAGACCAAAAACAGAGCTAAAAGAGAGTGAATATTGGACTTACGATCGCAAAATTAATGATAATGTTGCTCCGTAACTGCAGAATGTGTAAATAAGAAACTGTTCTGCTAACAAATACGCTATATATATATATATATATATATCACATCTAGTTTCCGCTGCCCCCAAGTTGCCAAAAAAAATCAGTTATTGCAGGTTTAAAGGTGCTCTATACAGCAAAACAAATATTGTCTATGTAAAGATAGGAGTAATGTCTACCTGAGCAGAGAATGAAGTCTCTCTCCCTCTGTGCTTTGTTGACATAGCCGGGCCAGCCGTGCGTGCTAGTGCATGTTTGAGCATGTGAGCATGCCCCACTGGTTAGCTCAGGTCCGCCGCTCGGCATTGCGCTCATACGACGGTTACAGCTGATAACGCCGTCCCGACTGACGCCGTCGTCGCGGAAGTGTAGCGCCCACCCTCCAGTCCCACCCTAGGTAAACGCTGTTATCTTGGTCAGCACTGTTAGCACCGTTAGCTACCAGCCGCCCACTCAGCCATCGCCTTTAATATACATTTATTTAAATGTAAATCTTTGAGATTATTACTTAAAATACAGGTTTCCCCCTTTAAAAAGCTTTTTTAGGACTTAGTTTGAGAGTTTACAGCAGCCCTCCATTACAAACACACACACACACTCAGTCCGATGGTATTTCACGATGATATAACACACCAGCAGCATCACTGATAAGCAGCGTGAGAGAAACACAGGTGAGCTTGAGTTACCTCTGAGCTCAGCTGGTTGGAGCTGGACCGCTATCAGCTCTACTTTTACTGAAAGCCTCCCATTCAAACAAATACAAAACCCCCGATTGTGTTTCATCACAGTGTTAAACCAGCCCAATGCCCACCTCTTGCTTTGTTAGATGAATAATTAGTGTCTTTAGTAACTTTTATCTGGAGGTAATCTGGTTGTCACGGTGCCACAGTTGTAACAGTAAAGGATGAATAATCAAGGAAGTATTATTATTATTATTATGCAGACAGGTCCAGCTGGAATAAACAGGATGACCAAAAGGGGACATTATTGTGTCCTTTCTTATGACATACTGCAGACTCTTCTGGTTGCCAGAAACTTGTGGAAGTTCTTTCCTTTTAACACTTAACAGTCATTTGTCACAGCACTTGGTCTCAAAGGAGGCCAGTCACTGTTGTAACTGTCACTGCCAGAACAGGGAGAGGTGTTTCGACATTTCTGTGTGGAAATGCAGTTGTAAGTGTCTCAGAATGATGCATTCATGGCCAGTTGTTAGTTGAGCTGCCGTCACCTCCCTCAGGGAATTAATTCTCAACCTGTTGGAGACTAATTATGTCACCACTGTGACATTTTTGTTCCTGATTTGGCCCAGAGGGGGACGGTGTCCTTCCTAAAGGGACAACATGTTCACTCATTTCTCTAGAACAGTGGTAGAAGAAATATTCAGATCCTGTACTGCAGTAGAAGTACTAATACCACACTGAGAAAATACTCCCCTACAAGACCTGCATTCAAAACCTACTTAAAGTAACAGTACTGATAGAGCAGCGTTTTACCATTATATCGGATGTTTCTGACTAACCAAGAGAGAGAGACTGACGGAGCGCGAGAGAGAGAGAGAGAGACTGACGGAGAGAGAGAGCAAGAGAGAGACTGACGGAGCGAGAGAGAGAGAGACTGATAGAGCGAGAGAGAGACAGAGAGAGAGAGACTGATAGAGCGAGAGAGAGACAGAGAGAGAGAGACTGATAGAGCGAGAGAGAGACAGAGAGAGAGAGACTGACAGAGAGAGAGAGCGAGAGAGAGACTGACGGAGCGAGAGAGAGACAGAGAGAGAGAGACTGATGGAACGAGAGAGAGACCGAGAGAGAGAGACTGACAGAGAGAGAGAGCGAGAGAGAGACTGACGGAGCGAGAGAGAGAGAGAGAAAGAGAGAGACTGACCAGGCGAGACTGACCAGGCGAGACTGACCAGTCATGCCAGCGTAGCGTCCGCCCTCCAGTCCCTCCAGGTTCACACCGTTGTCACTGTTAACGCCGTTAGCTGTAAGCAGCCTCCATGTTGAGAGCCGTGTGGAGGCAATAGAAAAGCTCCCCATCTCACATTTAGCACCTTTAACCTCGACTGTTTCTCTCCTCCATCTCAGGTGAATGGACCGTACCATCGCTCCCAGTCCTCCAGTCTGTGACAGGAGACCGGTCGGACCTCCTCATCGAGGTGACGAGGTGGCGTCAGCCCGTCAACTGGAAGCCGTTTCTGGACGTGGTGTCGCCCATCGTGTGGCTCTGAACTCCTAACCTCCTCTTTAAGGCTCTGAACCGCCGCGGGGGAAACTCTCCTTTTCTGTTCCGTCTCCGCCAAAAGGACTAAATTAACAGTCGCGGCCCACATTTAGCAGCATGTGGTCTGCTGAGCAGCCATTCTCTCTCTCCCTCACCACAGACTCTATTTGTGGATCTGGTAACGGTTTCTGGATTATGCCTTACGACGAGAGTTCTTATTCAGCAGTTTCCTCAAACATCCCTAAATATGAAGTTCCGTGTGAAGCCTGACAGTTTGCTCTAAACGTTTTCCACCGTGTGGTCGCGTCGGACGTCCTCGCCCACGTCTCAGATTATTGTCAGACTTTTTTTAAATGCTGGAGTAACATGACGTCTGTCTGTCTCACTGTGTGCCGCACAGCGCTGCACGGACGTAAAGACTAAAGACGGAAGCTGGAAGTTCCCACCCGATACGTTGCAGTCACAATCGGAAAACCCCAGTTCTATGTTAGCTAAGCTACGTATCTATGGAGTCACTTTGTGTCTTTATCATCTGACCAAACAGAATAAATTAAAGAGCAAAACTAATGACACTACAGTCAGAAATGTTTTAATGCGAGTAAAATAAAATAAAAATGGAGCTGTTAATACGAATCCAAAATTTGTGTTTGCTGTTGAGCTGAATCCCGTGTGCGCGACGTACGCTGAAAGATGCGAGACTTGTTTCTATTGGTTAATATCGATAGCTTGGCAACATCCACTTAGTTAGTAAATGCACATCACATCACAAATATAAGTACGGGATAAAGTACAGCAATGAATCCCCGACAGGTCTCTCATCTTCCTGAAGGGGATTCTTTCACAACAATGACCCGCTAGCTGTACATTATCCCGCTTATTACACGGCTACTTACTGAAGAAATCAATATTTTGACACAAAAACGGTCCTCCAGAGTCTGAGATCAGAACTGCGCCCATAGCAACGGTTGCTATGGGCGCTATAAACTGCTATAAAGAAAAAAGCTGTGTAATAACATTAACTAACATGAGATTGGAGGCAGCCTGGGCATGTAATATACCAACTGACTAGCTAATTGAGCTAAGCTAGCAGCTACAGACTGATAAAATCGTGTGTTTTTATATCCCAATCACCCGATCACTAAACACATCATCAATCTCCATGCACCAGTTCAATCAGAACCGTCCCACCACGTCACATACTGACGCTTTGTCAGATCCCTCGCTGTCACTTTTTGGTCGCAGTAAACACGTGATAAATGGTGTGAATTAAACAAAAACACTTGCTTTAGTTTAGGCAACAAAACCCACTTTAGTTAGGTTTACATTCTTGTCATTATTAAGACGGAAGTTATGTCTGTAAATAATTAATTAAGCGCATTCATTTTCTGTCTTCTCCGTGAACTTCAAAACTCCGTCTCCACGCCACGTTGTCATTCCAATCGTGTCTTACGTCTCTCAGCGTTGGTCCCGCCCACGAGATTCAGCTCAACAGCAAGTCAAATTTCTAGATTTGCATTAATACGTTTATAATCACAACTTTATTTGACTTGCAATAAAACATGTTTGTTTTGATTTCATGTTAATAGTTTTATTCTCAAACTTGATTCTGTTTGCTTGAATAATAAAGACACAGAAGTAATCATCATAGAACATTCACTTTATATCACAACGTTACTTTTATCCATTTAGCAACTTAAAGCAATACTTCTACAATTTGGAAAATACGCTTATTTGCTTTGTTAACATGAGTTAGACGAGAAGATCAATACCACGCTCATATTTTACGCTCCATATGAAGCTACATTGAGGGGATAATTAGCTTAGCATAAACACTGGAAACGGGGAAAAACACATCATTACTTGTACAGATTACACAAACAAGGTGTAGCGTGTTAGTTTGAGAGTTTTAATGGTGCTGGTAGGTGTATTTTCTCACATTAAAACGAGCCACGTTAACTGTAGCTTCAGGTTTTATGCACACATGAGAGTGGTATCGTTCTTTATATTTAACTCTTGGCAGGAGAGCAAATAAGCAGATTTCACTAAATGTTTGGGACAGCTGTTCTGATGTATTTTCCTCGCAGGAAGTTTGTAATTTCTCACTTTATGGTGTGTCCTGAAGGCAACCGAACACGTAGTGAACTAAACGTTCTGTCACTATCGTTGATAAAAGTAGCTCTGAAACAATTCATGGGATGGAAAATTAAACTGCAACGACTTTTTTTCTTTCAGTTTCTGAAATAATTTGCTGCTTTTTCTGTTTTATATTGTTCTACATTTTTTGGACGTCACCTGAGCCTCTGGGAACCTGTGATGTATTTCTTTAAAAAATTATAGATTATACAATAAAGCAATTCATTTTAAATCTCTAATCACAAAGCCGTCAGTCAGAAGGTTCTGCTGTTAAATCAGCCTTCCTGTCACGCTGAAGGTCCTTCCTGTCACGCTGAAGGTCCTTCCTGTCACGCTGAAGGTCCTTCCTGTCTGCAGATGAGTTCTACAGCTTTACGCCGGTGGTTCTCCACCTGCAGGTCAGGAGATGATTTATACACATTACAAACAATATCCTCTCGTGTATTTGCTTCCATATGATCCTATAATGGTAAATTATACCGAACTACACCCACCAATCGTATCACCGCACAGAACAAGCGTGCGTCTACACTCAATACTGCTAGCTCACCTAGTTACTAGCTCACGTTACAGCTCAGCCGAGGAGGACGCCATCGTGCAGCATTACAGTCTTGCAACCCGAGATAAACAGTTATTTTGGCACACCGCATGTCATGTGACGAGGAACAACCAATCACAGCCGGCGGATATCTTTACTTTCTTCCATAAATATAAGTCAACAGTAAATATATGGATCCTTTTAGTGCAGGACTATTCAGAGCTTTACCATCTGCCCTACTGACTGTTCTACTTGCTTCACCCTCTCAGTCCGACTTTGTTTACTTTAGTCAGTGCGGCTTTTACTACTAAATTACTTCATCGACGTTGCAGCGCGCAGGTTTTGGTTGCTTAGTAACGGCAGGTGCGACAGCAGAGCAAAACCTCCCAAGCACCTTGGATAAAAGGACGAAAGCATGTTTAAAACGGCAACCGTGATCCGGTCCCTCAAAATGTAACTGAGAATGCAGTTTAGTCACGTTATGGGAACGTGATTATGTAGGAGACAGGGTTGCTTTTTTCTAGCTATTCTCACCTCACGTGATGAAGGAAAGCTAATTTTTCTCCTCCCGTTGCTACCGGAGCTCGACATTTGTTTGTTAAAATAAGCGTTTTGTCCCTTTTTTTTATTTGCACAGTTAGCTTTACTTGGTGTTTTCACAATGCACGAGTAGTTTGATTTAACTCGGACTACCAGGCTGCGGCAAATCAAATGTAGTGAACTAAACTTTGAAAACATTCCTGTGATTTAACTTTCAAGTCATGATGTAGCAGACCCCGGTGTCCGGCACCCCGAGAGGTAACACTATCGCAATAAATGTAGGTTGTGTTTGACTAACGTGTGTCACTGTTGGGAGAGCTTCCACGTGCATGTACTCACGCTGTCCCGTCTGCCGTGTTTCCACACAGCTTCAGGAATCTGCACATCTTTAAATCATTTCAGCTGTTGGCGAGGAGCAGCCTCTCTCCTCTCGTCTCCTCTCGTCCGTCGTGTTTCAGTAGAGCTCTTGTCCTTAGATGTTCTCAATCCTGAGACAGAAGCATGTCGGCACAGTCAGGCGAGTCATGAGAGAGATTATCATTACAGAGTTCAGCTTCTTAAATTGTAACTTACACGTTGTTGGATATTTGTAGAGTCATCTTCCAGCGGGGAGATGTGTCGTGTCAGTCGCTCATGGACGTTTCATTCGATTGCTGTACTCCGTATTAAATCAAACAATCACCCTGTAAAGAAAGCAGTCAACATTTAACTAGATTTTATCAACTTTAAATCTTGTTTTTCTAAAAACAACTGAGATGATTCTAAGCAGAGTTGAAAACTAGTGACTTTCCTCACCTCGTGCTTTTATAAAAATACAGATTTAAAGACCGAATATGACTCATTAAAAATATCACATATACGACTCGGGATGTTTTCAGCCGTCTCCATTATTAAGAAACAACCAGAAAAATGGCTTCAGATAAACTTTACTGTCAGAACTGTGATTATGTCTGAATGTATATAAATGATGAGCCAAACTTTGACTTCTTGAAAATGTATATTATCTTTTTTTTTATGATTTCAAAGTGATAAATGGGGGTTGGTTGTCCATAACTCCTGAGATTTACAGCATTGTTACTGTTTTTTTTATATATATAATATCGTGTGTATATATATACTGATTAAAATGATTTTCCTCTGTAAAACTGTTTTTCAGTTTGATAATTTAAAGCTCTGATTGTTAAGACAATAAAGCTCATATCTATCATACTCTTCAAATCAAAGGCAGCTGTCAGGTTTATTAAGTTGCAGTTGAACTTGAAGTTTATTTTTGCGTTTTATTTAGGGCTGTCAAAGTTATCGCGTTAACGCGTTAACAAAACTTGCGATTTTTAGGTTGTAGCAGGCTCAGTTTTAAAGCTAGAGAGAAGATATTGGTATCACAAGTTGCGTTGATGTGTTATTAAAGCGTTAACTTTGACAGCCTTAATAAATATAAACATACATTTGCATAAAGCAGCATATTTGTCCACTCCCATGTTGATAAGAGTATTAAATACTTGACAAATCTCCCTTTAAAAGGTACATTTTGAACAGATAAAAAATGTGCGATTAATCAGGATTAAATATTTTAGTTGATTCATAGCCGTAGTTTTATTTACATTCACAAATTAGTGCTCTATTCTAACAGTTAAACGCTCACCTCCAGTTCAACTGCACCTTTTAACAATTGGACCTATAAGTGTCTTTTGCAACTGCAATGGAAAGCCGTGAATTCTTAGCAGAGATAATAATACCAAGACAAATTAAAAGTCATATGTTACGCATTTACTAAATCTGTTGTCTATATGCACTGAGTCCAGGCACTGCTGTGAATTTAAGCCGGCCACAGAGGGGAAAATCAAATCCATCGCTCGCAGCGGATGAGGAGAAAATGAAAACATTTCTAGCTCAACACTCACAAGTTAAAGACAGTCGGCTATTAGGTGTTGGACAGTCTCAGCCTGTGCTGCAGCCAAACTTCTGTGAAGTGAAAATCTGTCTTCAAACAGGGTTTTCTTGTAAAACGTTTAACATGTCAAATAATCCTCCTGAGGCCTCGAGTTCAGACACTTAAACAGTTCAGGGTGGGCGTCTTCCAGGGAGAAGATGTAAAACTATAAATACTGTCAGCTTCTTTGTCCTGATGGAGGTGATAGTGTGACGCGACTTTTTTTTCAACATACTATATTATGACTTTCTTATGACATTTTTTCGACATGCTATACTATAACTTTTTTTCATGAAATATTTCGAGATACTATACTGTGACAATTTTTCATGAAATTTTTCGACATACTATACTAGGACTTATTTTCTCCAATTTTTTTTCGACATACTATACTATGACTTTTTTCATGAAATTTTTTGACATGCTATACTATGACATTTTTCAACATACTATGACTTTTTTCATGAAATTTGTTGTTATACTATACTGTGACAATGTTTCATGAAATTTTTTAACATACTATACTATGACTTTTTTCAAGAAATGTTTTTGACATACTAGACTGACTTTTTTTTCACAAAGGTTTTTCGACATACTATACTATGACTTTTCATGAAATGTTTTCGACATACTATATTATATAATTTTTTTCAATACATTTTTCAACATAGTAGACTATAACTTTCTTATCATAAAATTTTAACATTTACTATAACATTACTTTTTTTCATGAAACTTTTTCGACATATTATACTATGACATTTTTTCATGAGATGTTTTCAACATACTATACTGTCATTTTTTTCATGAAACTTTTCAACATACTAGACTATGACTTTCTTATCATAAAATTTTAACATTTACTATAACATTACTTTTTTTCATAAAACCTTTTCGACATATTATACTATTACATTTTTTTCATGAAATTTTTCGTTTTACTGTTCTGTGACAATTTTTCACGAAATTTTTTCAACAAGCTATACTATGACTTTTTTTCATGTATTTTTTTCGACATACTACACTGGCATTTTTTCATGAAATCTTTCAACATGCTACACTGTGAGATTTTTTCATGAAATTTTCGACATACTATATTATAATTTTTTTTTACTACACTAGTTGACCTCTTGCCTCTCAGAAATAGAGGAGGAACCTCCTCTGTCTCTATGGACCAGGGGAAATTGTGCAGAAATAAATAAAGAAATGCATAAATACATAATATGCAAAAATAACTTTAAAATAAATAAAAATAAATGCACAAATAAATAAATACATTTAAAAGTAATTAATTAATTTAGAAAATAGTGCAAAAATAAATAAATAAATTTGTATCCGTATATCTTTTAATCCGGCAAGCACTTTGCATTTAAGCTTGACAACATTACTATATAAATTAGTATTATTATTATTACTACAACATCATTAGTTGACTAGGCTATTTATCTCTACTTTATTATGTAAAGCATGGATTTTTTCCGAATAAAAAAACGTATTTATAAATTATACTGAGCTTTGTTCATGGTTCATTTCAACCAAATACTCTTTTTAAATATTTCTCCCTCTTGCCTGTCAAAAATAGAGGAACCTCCTCTTTCTCTATGGACCAGCCTCCACTGGTAGCCAACTAGTATACAATAACATGACACAGTGGGTTGTTTTCCTCTTGTCCTCTCCAGTGTTTTCAGTCACCAGCCACCACTGTTTTCAACATACTATACTACAACTTTTTATGACATACTGTGACATTTTTCAGGACATTTTTTGACATACTATACAATTATGTTTTCTTACCTTTTCATGGCATGCTTCAGGCTTCACTCCTCTTTTATGGACAACTTTGGTCCTTTTTTGGGAACAATAGTCCTGTTTCAGCAGAGATGGTATCCACTCCAGCCTCCATGGCACATGTGTACTGTCTGCAAACATTTTCCATGCAGTTCCTCCAGTCTCATGTTCACTGACTCACCTCCACCTGCACCACCTGACTCACTTCCACCTGCACCACAACAACTCTGGGCTGCATAGCAGGCCCTGTTTGCACATCTTCTTCTTCTCCAGTGACCTCTTCACCTCCTGTTTGCACCACCAGCTCCTCCTACAGCACAAATAAATATAACAACTCAGACAGCCTCTCAATCATCCCAGTTATAATCAATATATATATATTGATATCATATATATATATATATATGGAGTGACAGCCCCCTGCTTTGCATAATGAGGCAGGAATGCATAAAGAAATGTATGAAGAAAAGAAATAAAGAAATAAATTAGTTTGGGGAAATAAATAAGGGGGGAAATGCAAAGGGAAAATTGTGCAGAAATAAATAAAGAAATGCATAAATACATATATAAATACATACATTTTAAAAGAAATTTAAAAGAAATAAAAATAAATGCAAAACGAAATAAATTAATAAAGATCGAAGGCAAAAATAAATAAATAAATAAAAAAAACATGCAAAAATAAATACATGAATAAAAAATAAATGCAATAAATAAATAAGTACAAATAAATAAATGCAAAAAAATAATTAATTAAAAAAAATTATAAAAATAAATAAATAAAGGAAAATTAAACAGAAGAGTAAATAAATAAGGGAATTAATACAAAGACAACTAAATAAACAAAGACAAATAGTAATAATATTTTTTATGACATGCTATAGTATTATTTTTAATGACATTTTTCATGACATACTATAGTATGACTTTTTTATAATATATTTTATGACCTACTATACTATGACATTTTTTGTATGACATACTATAGTAAGACCTTTTCATAAAAAAATATAACATACTATACTATGACATTTTTTTATGACAGTTGTATGAATTTGTTCTTACTTTTTTAACAATATACTGGTTATTATACAAATATATAATATTCTGAAGTTGTTCTGCATAATTAGTATGTTTACTTGGTATTTTGGTGGTATATTTTGATTATAATACTTCTGTACTTTTTCTTAAGTAACATTTTCAATACATGGCCTTTACTTGTAACAGAGTAGTTCTACACTACTTTTACATCAGTAAAAGATCAGTGCACTTCTCCTACCACTGTATATGGTTAAACACTTTTTACAGATAGTGTTTCCCCTTTAAGAGCACAGGAAAGATGGAGACACATAAGTGGCTGAATAAGGAGGATAAACAGCAGGTGTTGCATTCAGAGTGTTTTTTCACCTTCCCTCCGCAGAAACACAGCATTGTGTTCCAGGAAGTGAAGTAGTGGCCCTGTGCTGATTAAAAACCTCCAACCTACACGTCTGTCCTCCTCTGTCCTCGACACCTCCCGTCTCTTCACCTGCCCACATCCTGCTGACCGCTGTGACCCTCTTTCATCATGTCTCATCTTCAGCTTTTTAATCTCTCTATTCGTTCTGGCTGGATTAAAGCACTGAGCGAGGGGGGGATGAGGATGGAAGGATGCTGCGGTCTCTTCTGTAAATGAAAAAGCTGTGGTGAGTGGAGGAAGCAAATCCATCTTTTATGGACCTCCCTCCGTGACAGACAGGGATTAGCTGGTCAGAACACGGAGGCAGACCGAGCAGGAAAACACAGGAAACTATCAGTCGCCTCGGGATGATCAAATTACACTCTGAGGGACAAAATGTGCTATTTGCAACTGAACTTAAATATACAGAAAACTGATATATAACAGGAAAACACACAGCTACATCTACATGAAGTTGCAGGAAGGAAGGAAAAAAACATGCTCAAGTTCACATATGCATGAACCTACATCAAACAGGATCAGCTGTGGTCCGAATACATCAGCCTCACACAACAAACTTGAGACATGAAGGCCAAAATGTTCAAGTCTCATTGGTTTCAATGTCTTTTTTTTTATGTCTGTGATCCACTTGTATTCTGTTGTGGCAGATATATTGTCAGAGTACTCATACGTTTACATAGTGTGTGTGTGTGTGAGATGTAAAGGTCAATATTTGCATTGCTAATTAAAGAAGCGTTAAATTTGCACATCGTAAATAATGTAGTGATGAGTCATCAGTTAAAATTATGGAGAAAAAAAAAAGGCTCCAAGCTTTGAACTTGTTAAAAGACAGGCCTTCCATGGCCACACACCTTTAATATCTAACAGGGCTGTCAAAGTTCACACGCAAATTCGTTTTAACGCCACTAATTTCTTTAAGGCAACCAATCTTCCAGTGTTAGAGCTAGAGTGTAGATACTGGTATCATATGAACCTAGAAAACCTGATGAATCCATCGGTACCAACCATGTCATACTAGCTCGCCACAAAGGAGGTTAAATAACGCTCCAAACTTACGCTAAATTTTGGCGAGGAAAAACTGTTATGACCATTTTCAAAGGGGTCCCTTGATCTCTGACTTCCAGATGTGTGAATGTAAATGGGTTCTATGGGTACCCACGAGTCTCCCCTTTACAGACATGCCCACTTTATGATAATCACATGCAGTTTGGGTTAAGTCATAGTCAAGTCAGCACACTGACACACTGACAGCTGTTGTTGCCTGTTGGGCTGCAGTTTGCCATGTTATGATTTGAGCATATTGTTTTATGCTAAATGCAGTACCTGTGAGGGTTTCTGGATCAATATCTGTTATTGTTTTGTGTTGTTAATTGATTTCCAATAATAAATATATACATACATTTGCATAAAGCAGCATATTTGTCCACTCCCATGTTGATGAGTATTAAATACTTGACAAATCTCCCTTTAAGGTTAATTTTGAACAGATAAAAATTGTGCAATTAATCAAAATTAAATATTTTAATCGATTGACAGGCCTAATCTGAACATTAAATATGAAGCTAGCTTAGTTTAGTTAAGCACAAAGACTGGAAACAGAGGGAAACATGTAGCCTGGCTCCATCCATCGGTAACAAAATCTGCCTTCTGAGCACCTCTAAAGCTCACAAGAGTGGTATCGATCTTCTCATCTACTGTAACTCTAAGCAAATAAGTACATTCCTCAAAATGTTGAACTAAAGTTCACAATGCATTATCTGCTGTAACCTGGTCAAACAAACTCAACTAACCCCTCCATGCATTCTTGGTGTGGACACATCTGCAGAGCCTTGATGACTCATCTCAGTTTATAGGCCGTATAATGTTTCCCATAATCCACTCTGACTTCAGAGCAGTGAGTGGGCACCTGTAGGGAGTGTGACAGAAAGGGAAAGGCTGTGAATCAGAGTGACTCATCTGCAGAAGGTTCACACATTCGCACAGACAAACTAATGACAAATTAGCGAAACAGCAAAATGAAATGCAGACTTTCAACAGTGCAATGGAGGTTAGAAAAATAAACTTGTAAGCACACAGTCAGCACCCATGTGTGGAGTTTACACGTCTGACATGAGCTCATAGCTATTAGGTCTCAGCACTTCCTTTGAAGCTCACATTTAGACAGTATTGTGTGACTGCATGATCAATAGAACCGATCTCCAGATGATAAAGAAAATTAAAAACTGTCCGTATTGGTAATTAGTAGCAGTACACAAAACAAGAGAGGAATGTTGAAGTGCATGTGGAAGCTGTTGGACGATGTGACCTGATTTGTCGAGTGTGAGTTCGGTCACGTTCACGGTCGGACCCATAAAAAGTGTGCGGACGCACTAATGAGACCTCCGAAGGGAGGCTGAGTAGTTTCCAAAGTCATTACCTCTCCTGCTGTTTATATGTTTCCCTGCTTTCTACCAAGAATTAAACACCAACGCTGCTGTTGAGAATGAGTCAGTTTCTTTGGTTTACTGTCGCCCGTCCAATGTGGTGGTTTGTTGTCCCCTTTTTAACAACTGGTAACCAAACTCCAAACGCTTGTGACCCCGAGTAAAGTCTGGATCGAGTCTGAGTAGATTCTCAGTCTGGTTTTCGATATAATAAAAGGGAAGAAGAATACACACAGGGATGGAAAAAACAAACTTGAATGTCTACAGAGGCAAATAGCATAAAACCCAGAGGAAAATGTGATGCACACGGAGGTGAAACGAGCGCAAGAATAAACAAGACTAAGAGACAACAGCTTTGCTAGCAGCTCTGTGAGGCTGTACTGAAGGCACAGCTCAACGCTGGCCCACATTCGGAGAGAGCCCGAACATGTTATGTTCAATTTAACAGTTCTGTTCCTATAGTGTGAGGAGAGCAACGACTTGGACAAAACAGCACACCACACACTAACAGATTCACTCATGAACGACAAGAGTCCCCACTGAAAAAATCTGATATCTCGCAAAATCTCTGTCGATCAAACGTGACTTTAGTGTAAACAAACCAGGCGGACGACGGGCAGGAAGAATTAGTGATGTTAGTTTTTACACTACTTTGTACTTTTTTTTAATGAAGATGTCTTTGTTTCCGCGGCAACAAAGGAAGAATAAATACCAACAAAATAAACAACAAGAAAACATCGGTATCAGCCCATCATTTTGCGATCGGTGCATCCTGATTGAGACCATAAACTCATGTTTACAACGTTTACAAGTCGGCTCATTGTCTCATAGACTTCTATCCACCTTATTCTCGGGGGTGTTACTGAATGATTATGGGCGTAACTTCCGGTGAGGTAGCGGAAGTAGCAGTAAACTAGTTAGTCCCATAAGCTCACCATAGTGGCTAACCGCCAACGGCGCTTCTTTTGAAAAGTAATTTCCCTTCAATTTAACAAATTCTGCTTTATTTTTTTTAACAGATATTTAACTAACGTTAAATTTGCATTTTCTAAAATGTCCTTGGGGAGCTGTGGTACTTGTTGCGCTGTCCGCGGCTGTACTGACGACCAGACAAAGCTCAATTTGTGGCTCCATCAACAGTGTGTTGAACATGCACCCAAAACAAAAAAGGGATTGTTGTTGTGACCAACGGTACAGTTTCCTTCGTCGACCTGCTAGAGTAAAAGTCAGCAGGATTAATCCTCTGGGGACCATGAATGTCTGCACCGAATTTCATGACGTTAACCTCTCGTCACCATCTTTCGGGTCCTATCGCATGTGCACACGCTCACGCTCCACCTCCCGACGGTGCGGGCGAGACGGGCCGGTGGTGTCCCCAACCCGGCACGCGCCGGCCCTCACTTTCATTGCACCACGGGGTTTTGCTTGCACCCTCTGACTCGCGCGTGCATTAGACTCTTTGGTTCGTGTTTCAAGACGGGTCGTATGGGTTGCAGACATCGCCACAGACCCCTGGCGCCTTTTACGTGGGCTTAGCCCCGCCCTGGGGGCACGACGCAGTTGGGGCGCACTAAGGACAGTCCGCCCCGGTGACACTTTGGCCACGGCCAAACGAGGGTCTTTTGGCACAGAGAAGTACTCGTATCGGTACTCGGTATCGGCGAGTACCCAAATGTAAGTACTTGTACTTGGTCTCGGTGCATCCCTACATCTGATAGTTTCAGTCTAGACCAAAGCGGCAGATTGATAAATAAACCGCTTGAAAGGTAATGTAGCAAAAAATAGCCCCTCAATCCACCGAACATCCCAACTGAGCCTTGAAGACCACAATCCAACTCCAGCACTCCATGAAACACAGATTACGCATGGGAAATAAACAAAGACAGATGGTGTTTAAGCTGCGTCTGGAGCCAATATCTTATCACAGAAAACCATTTCATGGAACACACGAGTTGTGGAGTTCAGCTGGCATCTCTCTGTGTGTGTGTGTGTGTGTGTGTGTGTGTGTGTGTGTGTGTGCATGTGAGCCCTGGTCAACAGAGTTGTCCGGTCTGTCTTATATCACAGCCCAGATATGTGGCAGGGTTACAAAGTGAGCATGTGCTCGTTTGATTAAAACTGAACGCCCGTCCTGGGTCTGCCTCATGTCGAAGGGGGGGGTAGGATGGGGTCAGGGTGCGGTGAAGAGATGTGGCCACTAGGGGGACGAGATGGGCTACCGGAGCACAGAGTGGAGGGATGGTTTATATCTGCAGGGGTCAAACTGAAACAATACTTCAGAACGAGGAAAGGATGTTCATGGTCCCTTTTTATTTAATTTTATGGAATTTATATTTTATTTTACTCTGATCTATGCATGTTCTTGATTTCATGTAATTTTGTAAAGCAACATAAACACGCTACTATCATCAGTGGTGGAAGTACATTTACTAATGTACTAAAGTACTACTTATGTAAAGCTTAATCAATTAGTCGATTTACAGAAAATTCATTGCCAACTATTTTGAAAAGCATTTAAGTCATTTTTAATATAAAGATGTGAAACATTTAAGTGGTTCCAGCTTCACAAATGCGAGGATTTGCTGCTTTTCATTTTAATAATTTTACTTTATTCTCAATAATTTTGATGTTTTAACTGTTGGTTGGACAAAACAAACATTTACTTTGGACTCTGGGTCATTGTGATGCAATTTCTCACTATATTCACTATTTTTACAAATCAAACAATCAATCAATTAATGGAGAAAATAATCAGCAGATTAATGAATTTGTTTTTTAAATAATGTATGAGTATAATGAGTATGATCTATTGATAGAATATATAATAGTACAACAGTCAGTGTAATACTTTAACTACATTTTACTGATATATACTGACATACTTTTACCGAAGGAACATTTTCATTGCAGGACTTTTACTTGTAACAGAGTATTTCTACAGATTGATATTAGTACTTTTATTGAAGTAAAGGATCTGAATACTTCCTCCACCGCTGATTATCATATTGAGAGCTGTGTTGTGTTAGCGTATGAATTAACATGTTGACCGTGTCCACATGCAAACCAGCGTTCACTCAGGATACTCCGGCATGTTGTATCTGAACGAAGCACACGAGCAGTAACATTATCAACAGAGCAGATAAGCTGTCGTACCGAGTAAAAGAAACTCCAGTACATCTGTGGTATGTTGATACTAGCTGAGACACTGAGGCATGTAAAGTCATTATCCCTGTTAATGTCTGTTTGGAACATTTAAATACTTGTTTACAATACATTTATATTGTAAGCAGGGTTAACAGCTTTTCCCTAATAACAAACGCAACCTTAAAACGCCTACTGACAAACTGATTATTAATATGTTTTCTTAACATGGAGACTCCTCCACACAACAAATTACCAATTATAAATAACCAGCTTCCTCTACTCTATGCAGCCTTACTAGAATACATCAGAAAAGAGAGAAAAAACTAGTGCAATGAAACAATAAAAAAGGTTATGGTGGCTGCAACATGCATTAATTCAGTTGAGGATTGTAACTAAGTACATTTACTCAAGTACTGTACTTAAGTACAGTTTTGAAGCATCTGTTCTTTACTTGAGTATTTCCATATGATGCTATTTTATACTTCTACTTCACTACATCTCTGAGGGAAATACTGTACTTTTTACTTTACTACATTTATCTCACAGCTACAATTACTACTTACTTTCCAGATTAAGATTTTACATGAATCAAAAAGCCCAACATGTGAAGTTTATAAAATACAAGGCACCGTCACAGTTTTAGTAAGAGTACTGCATTACAAGTAAAAGTCTTGCATTGAAAATCCTACTTAAAGGTCCCATATTGTAAAAAGTGTGATTTTCATGTCTTTTATATTATAAAGTGGGTTTAAGTACTTTATAAATACTGTTAAACAATATACGGAGAAATACACACAGCCCGTAGTCAGAAACTGAGCGTTTGAAACAAGCCGTTAGGATTTCTGTTCATTTGTGATGTCACAAATATACAATATATATAGATCATCACATGGTTTTAAACATAAACATTCTAAATGTGTCCCAGTTTATTTCCTGTTGCAGTGTATGTAAATAACATCAGCTGACAGGAAGTAAACATGGACCCAAACTGTTGCCTAGCAACGCAATTCCGTTGAAATGAGCTAAAACGGAGTGTTTCACACAGAGGGTAAATACAGGTATATTCAGACAGACAGTATGAGGAAAATAAAGTTTTTTTTTAACATTACAGCATGTAAACATGTTCTAGTAGAAACACAAAATACAAGTATGAACGTTAAAATGAGCACGATATGGGACCTTTAAATAAAAGTGCATATGTATTATCGACAAAATGTACTTTAAGTATCAAAAACAAGAGTACTTACGGCAGAAAAATTGGCGCTGTCACTGATATATTATTAAGAATGACATTATTAGATTGTTAATACTGATGCAACAATGTGGAAGCAGCATTTTACTGGGAATAGTTATTTGAATTTAACCATCTGAAAAGTTGCATAAGTCTCCCATGCAATGTTTGCCATGTTCTGTAAATGTAGAAACATTTACTATACCTGTAGATATCATGCTAAATCTGTTTGCAAAGTTGGTTGTTACACCAGTTATGTTATACAGTATGCATGTAAAGTGTGGGGGTTTAAAAAACAAAAAACAAACATGATATATTGGGAAAAACTACACCTCAAATTTCTTAAGTACACCCTACAAGTTAAAGTGACAACCTGCAATGATGTGGTCTACGGGGAGCTGGGAAGATACTCACTCTGTGTCGCAGTTAGAAAGATAATTATTGGCTAATTATTGCTAGAATGTAAAGAAACTAAACTAAAGTCAAATACTGTACAAGTGTTTGCTCAGCCTGCATAACAGGAGTGTATTATTAAACAGATACTGGAGGACTGTGGTCTGTCGTGCCTCTGGTAACATCAACTGGTTGAAACAACAGACGCTGAAAGATCAGTTCATGCAAAAGTGGCTCAGAAGTATGACGTCATGTGACATTTATGTAGAATTTAAACAGGAGCTTAAATTGGAAAAGTATCTGTTGTATGAAAACCAAAAGTACAGGCAGGCTATTTGTG
Source organism: Sebastes fasciatus (assembly GCF_043250625.1). NCBI lineage: Eukaryota > Metazoa > Chordata > Actinopteri > Perciformes > Sebastidae > Sebastes > Sebastes fasciatus. The sequence goes on along the minus strand of NC_133808.1, from coordinate 30,089,056 downwards.
ACTTTAGAGTGAACAGCAGCAGCAGAAGGTCACTGGAAGATATAAAGAGCTGGACAGAAACCAGAGGATCTGCAACCTTTGTAGTTTACATCTCATGACAATCTCTTGGGAGACGAGCGTCATGTTTTGTTTGAATGTAAGAATGTAAGCATAATGAATTATAGAGAAAGGTTATTTATTTATATATTATTGTTTGAATTCATTTTCTCTTGTCTGCGAGGCATTGGCGAGCGTCTTTGAGCAGTTCACACATGCCGCTTGAGCACCGATGTGCGAGCGGAGAGCCAACGCCGTTTTGCCTCTCTGATCTGGGGCTTTTGTCGGCGAGCTCCAAATACGTTCAGGGAGCGGAAAATCCGGGCTAAAGTCTTGTAGTGTGATCCAGACATTCGTAACATGTGTTGTACTTTAGCCATGCCGTGTGCCGTTTTTTTGTTATTGTTGCATGTTCTGTTTGTGCTCCGTACCATGTGATCATGGTCCTGAGCAACAAAATAAATTAAATTAAATATAAAGTAGCATAAATGGATGTATTCGGGTAAAGTGCAAGTACCTCAAATGTGTTCTTCAGTACAGTACTTGAATACATGTCCTTAGTTTCCACACTGAGTTTGAAAGATAGGTGTTTACTTAGCAGGAAAGGGATAAAGGAAGATGCTATCCAGTTGCATGATGGGAAATGTAAGATCCAAGGTGGTTGGAGCTTGACCCATATTAGGGAGTAAAAGTCAGGATATCTCGACCTCTGCTACTAAAATCTGTCTCCCAACTTTACCTAACTTTCAAGTACTTTACTTACTGCAAAGAGTTTGACATGTTCTCACTGGATCAGAGCAAAACCAGTGAAAACATGCCAAGTTCAATTCCAACTGTGAGGTTTGCATTTGAGGTTTGAGGTTTGCATTTGACAGCTGATTGGAGAACACCTGTTGTGACATCACTGACTGGTTTGAAACAAGTGAAACATGCAAAGTGTTAAAGAGAATACTTCAGCAGGAGTTATCTTCCTTGAGCTACGAGGTTTAGTGCTTGAATACTACAACATTTATTGCTTGGTATATGTTGATAAGTGTATTTTGCATGAACAGCCCCGGTGGCTGTGCTCAGCTGAAAGGTCACATGTTTAATGGCACTAAAAGAGTGTGTGTGAGAAAGAAAACTGAACCTCCACCTGCACACTCATTTCAACTTCCTCTGCTGAAATGTAAACTTCAGAATTAGGAGCTATGTTAAACAACATAATTTGCCAAGTTTTCTGATGTATTTCATAACTTCCAAAGAGCTCAACTCAGCTTTTTCAGGTTTCACTTTAGTGTATTTCCACATGCAAAACTGAAAAAGAGAAAAGAAAGCGAGCGTGAGGTGAAAAGAAACTCAGAAACAGAGAAACATGTTCTTCTTCACTCACACGTTGTTTTTTAAATTCCAGCCAGTTTCATATTTCCTGTCTGTTCTTGATACTGAACCTGAACTCAGCAGGTGCAACTGAAATGAAAATACTAACAAGAGGATGCAAATCATTTGGACGTCTCGGCTCTCTGGATGTTTGTCATCACCAGGTGGAAAACCACTAAGTACATTTACTTACTTTAATTTTAAGGCACTTATGCAACTTTATACTTCTACTCCACTACATCTCATCTACATTTATGTCATGTTGCAGATGTCTATGAGCAGTTCATCAAATAGAGATGTCTCAACTAAACTTCTCACATGGTTTCTTTTAGAAAACAGTTTGGGTCTCAAAGAGGTCAAAATAACCAATGTTTTACAAAAAAAGCAGCAGATTTGAGTATCAGAACTTTGTTTTTTCTTCTTTCATCTCATGACCCCTCAGATAACCTTGTGACCCTTTGGGGGGACCTGACCCCTAGGTTGGGAACCACTGGACACCGTATTAACAATCTAAAAATGTCAGTCACAGAGGTTATTTTACTGCACAATAAGTACTTTTATTTTTGATACTTTATGAACAGTTTGCTGATAATTCTTCTGTACTTTTACTTAAAGGTCCAGTGTGTAGGATCTGGCAGTATCTAGCGGTGAGGTGAGGAGATTGCAACCAAATGAAGTGCTACGGTGGCCGACGCAAAAACGCCAACGTCCCTCTCTAGAGCCATCTGGAGCAGAGTCAATGAGAGTTTATACATGGGAAGTGAGTGGTGAAGCAAGAGAGAGAGAGCGGCAGCAACGGCAGCGAGTAACGTTATCGACTCTGGCCCAAGCAGGAAAAATTAAGTGTTTGGTTTGTCCGTTCTGGGCTACTGTAGAAACATGGCGGTGCAACATGGCAGACTCCGTGAAGAGGACCCGCTCCCTATGTAGATACAAACAGCTCATTCTAAGGTAACGAAAACACAATGATTCTTATTATCAGGAGATTATACACTAAAGAAAACATACTTAGAAATATTATATTCCATTTCTGCCAATAGATCCCTTGAAATGTTACACACTGGTCCTTTAAGAAGACTTTTGAATGTAATGTACTTAAAGGTCCTATATGCGATATTCAGAGCCTATCTATTGTCTCCACATGACTCTTGGCGACGGCTGAAGATGTCAAAAAGTCAAAATGTATTGAAAAAAGATAGACTTAGTCATTTCCAAAATTCACAAATTGTTTTTATCTAACAAAATATTCTGCTTCAATGGATATTTGTTGGCGTTTAGCCTTTCAAAAACAACATTTTCACTGTTTGCTCTCACACTGATGAGTTATGTTAATTAAAGAAAATTGGTTTATTAAAAAGACTATCTCATTTAATACACTGAATCACTTTATCCAAATTGAGGATTTTGTTCGAGGATTTGTAATCTTTTTTAGGGTGATGACGGGGGTATGCTCAGCCTTTCTTAGATACAAGTAGGGGGGCTTCAAGGACAATAGGTTGGGAACCACTGATGTTGTCCTATGCAGTTTGAATTTTACAAGATAATTGATTTGTTGAACTACTCTGTCCTGGTAATGTAGTACACATCACATAGCCTGATAGTTTAAAGGCTTTACTTTATCCGACCTCCATTCTCCACTCTGCAGTCCAGGCGCTGTGTGAGTGACGTGCTGTTTGACAGAAAGGCCCATTTTCTTATTCGCCTGGCAGCGGATCAGACACCCCTGATAGAAGAGGGCTCCATCTGAGAGGAATATAATGGGAACAGCATGTCAGAGTACAGTGAAAGTGCAGAAACACACTCTGAGCCAACAAAATGTTCACAGACTTTAGGTCAGATGGACACAAACGCACTCAGACGGATGCTGAGGTTCGTTGCCGTCTGCAGCCAGAAACACATTCTGAAAATATGCAGGATGCAGAACACGCATATGTTATGTCACGTAAATCTGGTGGTTAGATATACACAGGACCTCAGAAGACAGACATGCCTATCTAATCATGCTTGGCGCAGGATCTGTAGGGCTGTGGGTGTACGTTTTACATAGATTGATGGGTGGACGGTGGTGTGTGTGTGTGTGTGTGTTGAAGTCTTTCTGGGAAACCAGCCACCGATGCGTGGAAAGGTACATGAAACCATGCCGAATCCTCTCTCTCTTTTTTCTTTCTCTGTTTCAGCCACAGGTCGGTCATCCCCTCGCTCGCCCTCCACCCTCCACCCTCCACCCTCCACCTGTTTCTCGGGACCTTGCTGTCCTCCTATATATGGCTCTCCTCTGGGGCTCTGCACGGTGCAGGAGGAGGGGGGTGTTGATGTTTGCGCAGCTTGCTTGATTCCTGAGACAGTTTACATGAGCTGCTCAACTTCTCACACTTTTTCTTTTTTTAATGATCATCTGTTTCCTTCACAGGTCAAAGTCCAGACAGTGAGCACATGGAGAGGAAGTCTAGTGGGTCTAATGGACCTGCAGGATGTGATGGATTGCTCTTAAGTGGAGTTTGCTTTTAAATCCTCGTGCATTTCCAAGAGGGGACCTTGAGTGTTTTCATGCAATCAATTCTGATTAAACTTCTTTCAACAAGGGTTAAATGGTGCTGCAAGGGATTAATGTTTATTGTTTGTTGGACGCCCCTTTAGGCTGTTCCAATTAAGGGAAATCTTATATTATCAGTTGTTTTGTGTTCTTTTTGCACATTTTTGATCTGTTAAAAATGTAGCTTAAAGAGAGATTTGTCAAGTGTTTAATACTCTTATCAACATGGGAATGGGCAAATATGCTGCTTTATGCAAATGAATGTATATATGTATGACTGGAAATCAATTATCAACACAAAACAATGACAGATATTGTCCAGAAACCCTCACAGGTACTGCATTTAGCATAAAACAATATGCTCCAATCATAACATGGCAAACTGCAGCCCAACAGGCAACAACAGCTGTCAGTGTGTCAGTGTGCTGACTTGACTATGACTTGCCCCCAAACTGCATGTGATTATCATAAAGTGAGCATGTCCAAAGCTCCAAACTGTAAAGGTGTTTTGAATATGTGTTTCAGACGGTGGGGGCATGTCATGCATGACTGTAGCAGTGAAACCTGAGTTGACTGACTGAACTATCGCTCCATCACATCAAGTACTTATAGGTAAAAAAAAAGGACGCCCACCTGGATCAGTCAAGAGGATGCCCACTTCGTTCAGTCAAAAAGACGCCCACCTGGTTCAGTCAAAAAGACGTCCACCTGGTTCAGTCAAAAAGACGTCCACCTGGTTCAGTCAAAAGGACGTCCGGCTGGTTCAGTCAAAAGGACGTCCACCTGGTTCAGTCAAAAGGAGGCCCACCTGGTTCGGTCAAAAGGATGTCCGGCTGGCTCAGTCAAAAGGACGTCCACCTGGTTCAGTCAAAAGGACGTCCACCTGGTTCAGTCAGAAGGACGTCAACCTGGTTCAGTCAAAAGGAGGCCCACCTGGTTCAGTCAAAAGGACGTCCACCTGGTTCAGTCAAAAGGAGGCCCACCTGGTTCGGTCAAAAGGATGTCCGGCTGGCTCAGTCAAAAGGACGCCCACCTGGTTCAGTCAAGAGGACGCCCACCTGGTTCAGTCAAAAGGACGTCCGGCTGGCTCAGTCAAAAGGACGCCCACCTGGTTCAGTCAAAATGACGTCCACCTGGCTCAGTCAAAAGGACGCCCACCTGGTTCAGTCAAGAGGACGCCCACCTGGTTCAGTCAAAAGGACGTCCGGCTGGCTCAGTCAAAAGGACGCCCACCTGGTTCAGTCAAAATGACGTCCACCTGGCTCAGTCAAAAGGACGTCCGGCTGGCTCAGTCAAAAGGACGCCCACCTGGCTCAGTCAAAAGGACGTCCGGCTGGCTCAGTCAAAAGGACGCCCACCTGGCTCAGTCAAGAGGACGCCCACCTGGTTCAGTCAAAATGACGTCCACCTGGTTCAGTCAAAAGGACGTCCGGCTGGCTCAGTCAAAAGGACGCCCACCTGGTTCAGTCAAAATGACGTCCACCTGGTTCAGTCAAAAGGACGTCCGGCTGGCTCAGTCAAAAGGACGCCCACCTGGCTCAGTCAAAAGGACGCCTTCCTGGTGTTACAACACTTCATCCTCTGCCAGACAACCGTCATGAATAGGAAGGTTTGTCAACATGCTCCCCCGTCTGCGCTGTAACTCACTAACAACCTCACATGAACCAATAAAACACACACAAGACATAATCAGCAAAATCATCATCCCAGAAAAACAGATGCTATCGCTGCCACAGCTCATTACTGTTGGATGGTTCGCCTGGATGCTGATGAGGTTTCTCAGGGATCTTACAGAACCGTTCATCAGGCTAATTAATCCGCCCTGACCCCCGAGGACCCCGTACAGTCACACTGAAAACAGGAAGGATATGAAAGCATTTCTCAACATTAATTACCGAACAAATTAGTTCCATTTAACTGGTGGCAACTGACTCCTCGGCTGCGAGGCCAACGTGAATGAGCAGCAGCTGCACAACATTTGGTGCCTGATGTGGAGAATCAACGAGGTGAAATCCTCCACGTTGTTTATGCTTCTCACAAGTTTAAGAGAACATTGGCTCAGAACAGCTTCACGGTTATAATGATGGTTTCCAGGAACACAATTGGTTCCGATAATGACTAATCATGCTAACTGCATTCGGCCCCACACAGTCTAACAGCAGCGGGTGTTGCGAAACAGAAAAATGCATCACCCCCTCAGTAAATATTCCTCCTACACACACAGATAGTAAAGTCGTAGTAATGGCTTTGGTCCATGACAGAAACAGTTGGACAATGTCCTATGTCCAGAGCAATGTTGTCAATAAAGTCAAATTAAAACAGAGAATATAAGTTCCCTCAGTAGCTGCAATAACGCAGGAATAAGTCCTAAAACCCAGAAATGAGTTCACATTTTAGCACTTTCTGTTCCCTCGTCTCGAAGTCAATGGGTTTTTAGTGAGATGCCTGAAATAAGCTCTGTGTTTAACACAAGCTGAGGAGATTTTAACGATTTGTTCTACGACATAAAATACGTCAGTAAATATCCCACTGGTGAATTTTGAAGCCGTTATGTGTCTGAAATAAGACACACTTGTTGCTAAAAGTGGCTAAATGAGACTAATGGTGCCTTAAAATGAAACTCGTGAGCTTGTGTTTACAACATGGGAAGTTGTGTACACGATATGCTTGGCATTCAAGTGGTGAAGTGTTGAGAACACCGCTGCTAAGCAACGCCGATATTAACGTTACTGTCGGTGTCTAGAAGCCACAGACTGTAACATATTGCAGTAAATGCAAAGGCATAAAGACATTTTCCTCAGACGTATTGTAAAATTACGAAGAAAAACAATATACGACTAAAATTACAATATATTATCTAATTATGCACTGAAAAATTAACTTCAATGGCCTCTGCCATTTCTGACAACGTCTACAAACACGTCGTGAACTTTGAGCTTTCAGAAACTTTCCACTTACGAGGTCGTGAATACCACAAGAGTTCATATGGATTCTACTTGTGAACGCGGTAAACACTAAAACGCAGCATACTAAACGTCATCACGCAGACTCGTCCTCCTTTACAGCCTTGTGTATACTCGCGTTCATGCGACTGTGGTTTAGTTCGTTTATAGCCTAACGTTAGCTTTTTACTTCTGGCGATTGCATTCACGCTTCAAAAATCATAAAAGTGGTGTTCATTTGTGGAGTTTATCTTGCTGAACAAAACGTGTAAGTATCATAAACGTTTGTTTGCCACAGAGCTCTTCAATAATTCAAAGCTCAATGGATAAATCCCATTGAAAAGACAAAAAAAGGTGTGAAAATTGCAATAAAATTGGGAGAAATTCGGTGAGAATTGTGACCCCGGGAGGAAACCAGGAGAGGGCGATGAAAAACGGGAGTCTCCTGAGAAAATCGGGAGGGTTGGCAAGTCATCACTGTGTTTACAAGGTACTCGACACAGTGTGGCTACTCAGATAAGCCACTCAGTTATAGTGTTAGGACGAGCAAAAAATTAGTTATGTTCAAGAATCAGACATTCAACAGGTGATAAAATCAAAATGACTACAATCCAACACTAAAAACTGAGAGGAAAAGAACAAATCCAGCTGCTATGCGAGAGCAGTGGCAGGTGTGTGACTCCCCCCACCCCGACATGCCCTCCGCTCTGTGTTCACTGGCCATTGTCTCTCTCTCCCCTGCATACTTGTATCAGTATTTTTCCAGAAATCATGCATTGTTTGACCTGGCCGACCACTGCTGGAGGGGGTTTAGTGTGTGTGTAGAGTTGTGTTTGCATGTACAGAGGGAGGGAGCGAGGGAGAGGGGGGTTGTGTGGTTTTGTTGAGGCCCTGAAACTCCCTCATGGAGGCCAGTTGTCTGTGTTTCCGCCTCTGAAACTCAGGAAACGAGACGCTTAACTGTGACGGAGAAAAAAGGTGACAGCTCAATAAAAGGAAAAGGAAATGAGATGTGGGCAAATATGAATGTACTTTATACACAAACTGCTCTGTATTATTGTTTTTGTGTGTTTATATGGATGAGAACAGCAGTTTGGTCTCTCGTCAACCTCACAGCAGATTATATAGAAACTGTAATATGTTAAAGGACTGGCTATAAATGCCTCTCACTTGGTTTAGCAGTGATGCTCTAACCAGTGTTTCCCAACCTGGGGTCCAGGCCCCTTAAGCTGGGCATACACTGTACGATTTTAGAAATGTTGTTGTGTAATTCCTGCTCCTACTGGACGAGTAGATCGTTTGCGATGTGAAGCCAAAGCTCACGATTTATGTGCTCACACTGTACGGGCCGATCGTCAGCAGAGAGAATTGGAGGTAAGCTAGCTACTGTATGTTTTACTATATCTATCGTACATTGTTATCTTGATAGCTACGCTCTGATTACTGTAAGAAAAGTAGAAAAACTGATGTTGGGGAATCGGCTCGTGGCTCTGCTTCAACTGTGTGAGAGCCTGTGGACGGCCGACCATCTGACATGTCAGAAATTCATCTGTCTGTCCGACGGCCGGTGGGGAGGAGTTAATCGGTCCTCGGTCCCCCTTGTACACTGCACGGCAAATGATACCGACGAAGCTGAAATTTGGTCCGACTCTAAAATGAGTCATGCGGCTCATAATTCAGGCTAAAATCGTACAGTGCATGCCCAGCTTTAGGGGGGCACCAAAGATCACAGTGGGTGCGCCAGGATTTGTCTGGTCCGAGGTTTTCAAAATTAGATTTGCATATCTATAACTAAAATCATAATAAGATACTTAATGGATAATTTCTAGAAAAGTCTGTATATAAAACTATTTAAATAGATAGATTTTTGCCACAGTCTGTTTAAACCCAGTATTTCTGCACAGTGTCAGATAACGATCAGGCTACACTAATATTATTAGTATTAGTTTCCAGTGGTGGCTGCGTAGGATTGTTTCTCTTGTGATCCAAACATTTCTAATAACTCCTGAGCGATGTGAAATCCAAAAGATCACTTCCAAAAATCACAACATGTTTTTGTCTAACGAAATATTCTGCTTCAATCCAGATTTGTTGGCGTTTAGCCTTTCAAAAACAACATTTTCACTGCGGTCATAAAAACTGTTTGCTCTCCTGCTCGCCGCACACAAAGGGAGGCCCGCACCTGTATTAACGTGGCGGATCTAACAGCACCATAAATTACATTTATTTAACCACAATAGCAAAACATTTTATTTCAGCTCCAACACTATCATCACAAATAAATTAAGTCTTTTCTTAGATTTAAGTAGGGGGGGGGGGGGCTTCAAGGGAAATAGGTTGGGAACCACTGCTCTAAACTTCAATATGAAAACAGGAAGACAATCATAAAACTAGAATGAACACAGACTGTGTTGTCCAGATGCAGCGATGTGAACAAAACCATATACGACAACAACCGTCACACTCAAGGAGGGAGGAGGTAGTCTGAACTGAAAAATGACCTGCCATGCCGAAAACATTCACCCTGCCTCTAAAAATCAACCTGCCGACGAGGGAGAAAAATAACCCGCAAGCCAGAAATGTTGTCTTGGATGTGAGAAATTGACCTGTCAGCCAGGAAGAATCGACCTTCCGGCCAGACATTTTGCCCAAATCAAACTACCGACCAGGAAGACTTGACCCGTATACAAGACATGTCTCCTGATGGTGAAAAATCCACCTGCTGAAAAAGGCTTTTGACCAGCCGTACAGATATCCAGAGCTTCTGGAAACATACAAGAAAGCTTCAATAAGTATAACAGGGCGATGGGATAGAATCTGATAAACGACATATTCTGTTTGGATATTACAAATACTATATATATTATACAGGAAATTTTGGTAGAGACATTAAAATTATGACAATAGAATAGAAATAATATTGTTATACTTTTGTAGGCACTTTGTAGGCGGATGTTTTACTGGCGTCTGGTTGTGCTTTCAGTCCAAAATGGCAGAAGTGTAGCTCTGCAGCTGGGTGCTGACGTTGGACCAATATGCATTTGAGAGCTACATTAACAATATTATTTGTCGGGGGAGTATTGTGAATAAAGAGGACATTAAAATCAGGTTGAAAGATTGACAGGCCCCCCCCCTAGTTACGGTTGCTGAGGTAGGATTGGACAGTTGGCATTCCGGGGCGGGGCTTATCTGATGACGGCGGGCTCTGTTATCCAGAGTAATAAATGTGATTGTCAACACTAACAAAACATAAATACCAGTTTTGTTTTGTTTTATTTGTGAATTATAATAATATAATATAATATAATATAATATAATAAAATATAATATCATATAATATAGTATAATATAATACTATATAATATAACATATAATATAATATAATATAATATAATATAATATAATATAATATAATATAATAAAATATAATATCATATAATATAGTATACTATATAATATAACATAATATAATATAATATAACATAATAAAATATAATATAACATAATATAATAAAATATAATATAATAAAATATAATATCATATAATATAGTATAATATAATACTATATAATATAACATATAATATAATATAATATAATATAATATAATATAATATAATATAATATAATATAATAAAATATAATATCATATAATATAGTATAATACTATATAATATAACATAATATAATATAATATAATATAATATAACATAATATAATATAATATAAAATAATATAATATAATATAATATAATATAATATAATATAATATAATAATAATATAATGTAATATAATAATAGTATTTGTGTAGAAACTGATACCTAAAAATTTAGGCAAATTATCTGCATGACTATATATACCAGTAGAGGAAAGTGAAAAATGATGTTATTATGTAATCTGGGTGACACAAACTTTAAGATCAGTTGGAGAAGCGACAGAGGTATAAAGACACGAAGGAAGGAGATAAATAACAAAAAAAGGAGGGAAAACGTAAAGGACAGAAAGACGGAAGCAAAAGTGTTTGAGCCAGGCTACGTGTGATCTCTCAGTATACGCCAGGTCATCACTTCTCTCAGTAAAAAAAATGGATTCCACGAAGACAAACAAGAGATTTACAGTTCGGACAAACTTCAATCTCATATAAATTAAATTATTTTCATTATAATATATGACCCCGACCTTTGATCGTGCACCAAACAGAGAGCGCTGAAGGGGATCAGGCTTGATGCTCTCGGTCTGAAGTTTCACCTGCTGCTGTTTGTGTGGCCTCTCAGGGGTCAAAGGTCACTTTAACTTCAACTGAGTTGTGACAAAGAAAAAAGTTGCATTTTGTGACTCTGAAGGCTTGAAATGTATAAAGAAAAGAATACAGAAAGACATTTTGGGGAAATAAATAAGAGGTGAAATGCAAAGGGAAAATCATGCATAAATAAATATATGCAAAAATAAATACAGAATAAATAAATAAATAAATAAATACATTAATTAATTAATTAATAAATAAATACATAATTAAATACATAAATAAATAAAAGGGAAAATTAAACAGTAGAGTAAATAAATAAGGGAATTAATGCAAAGATAAAAAGAATATTTTTAACATTATTTTTGCTACATTCAATAACATTTAATGTTTGCATACTGTAATATTTCACCAGAAATAGTATGCAAATCACATACTATGGGTTTCATACTAAGGTTGCAGACATACTAAAAAGTCTCACATAGTGTTTTAGCGTACTAAATAAATTAGTATTAGTGTTAGTATGGAATTTGTGAAGCAACCCCATTCTCTAGAGGATGGAAGATAACAACTCGATTTTTGCAGCCTCGTGAAACCACAAACCACAGTGGAGAGAGGAAGAGGAGGAGGAATAAAATGAGGCATGGCTGAAAAATTAAAGGTTAATACGGTCCGGTAAAGCAGCGTCAGCACGTGGATGCAGGCGGATGGAAAAAAGAGGTTTCTGAGAGCATATTGCTGCGTCATCTAAGTCAACACGGTTAGTGAGTCCTCCTCTGCAGATAAGTCAGTGTGTTTTATGAATGACAGCTATTGACTCAGCATTGTGAAGGGAGGCGTCCTGTCTAGGCGGGAAATTACATGGCAGATAACGAGCATTGAATTGATGGCCTGCATCAGAGGATGGATGAGCAGACAACATACGGGTGCGATAAGGGGAAAACACATTTTCACATACTCTTACATTCACAGCAAGAAAAAGAGGAATTAATAACTAATAAAACCACACATGACAAGTTGCAGCTTCCTTTTCTTTTCTTTTCTCAGCAGTGAGTGTGTGCAGATGTAAATGTATGGCGAGGCTGAAGGGACATATAGGCTTTAAATGCGTTGAAGTACTCCTGTTCACAACAGCAATGCCAAAGCTTTTATTACCCAATAAAAAACTCTGGCAGAGAGAAGGAGAGAGTGTTTTCCACTGAACTCAGATCAGCAAGAACAGGATTTAAAGTTCTGAATGCTGAGCTGACTGATTTCCCCACTAACCGCTTTCCATCCGGTGATGAAGATGGAAAACATCTAAAGTCATCATCAGGATGCCCACAAGGCTGAAGTGAGGAAAGCCCATAATAAGTGCACAGGATGGTGAAACTAAAGCTATCAGAAATATGTTAACAGCACATGCTGCAGGTCCATTTAAAGATTAAATATTCATTCCAACTACGATGAAGCAATTAGGTTAATGTTTCGGTTATGTATGAGCCTTTTTACTGTGGCGTAAATGTACGTAGATAGAATATCATCAAGCGAGACCTGAGGGTTATTTATTAAAGGGTAGGTTTTTATGTTTTTGGAGGTTTTTATATCATTCTGTAGCTTCACAGTGGTTTTCTTTATGTATTCAAAGTACATATGTTTTAGCACCAAAATGCTATTTTCCCTTCAAGCCCTTCTAAAAACGGTTTCCCACGTAACCTGACGTAGGCTCTGATGACCCTTTCCCTACATACATAATTGTTGAAGGTGTCATGATGACCCCTTGACCCCTTTCACAGTTCCTCCAAACTATATGGTGCTGTATTGTTCAGGATATTCCTGCTGCTCTGTCTACCATTTTATTGAGTCTGTATTGTATTAGTTTTTATTTGTCCTGCTGCTTTATTGCCACGTGGTAATATACTGCAGTCCTACATGCTGCTGTTGTTGCAGTGTGGTCCTGGAGTTAATTTAAGTTCATTGTATACAGAGAACAGTATTTGAATAAGTTCACAACGAAAGAAATCTACTTGACTTGCATCAAAAAGACAAGTTTTGTTAAGCCGTTTTTAAATAATCAACAAAACCATTTGTCAAAATGTCTTCTTCTGTGGACGAAATACCTTAATCAAGAAGGTGGACCTGGACTTAAAGGGATAGTTTGGGTGTTTTGAAGTGGGGTTGTATGAGGTACTTACCTATAGTTAGTGAATTACTTACAGTAGATGGCGTTCGGCACGTTCCCAGTTTGGAGAAGCAGACAGGAGTACCAACACGGGAGCAAAGCAATGTTCTGCTGTGGACGGAGGCAGCAGCAAAACCTAAAAGAAATAAATCCATATCAGTTTAAATGTACACTATATTTGAAATACTTCACCAGTTTACCTGGCCAGCTTACCCGAGACAGCTTATACAGTCTGTTTCCAACAAGGAACTGAAGTCGTTATGAAGGGCCCTAAGATTTCCGCGATGAGGTACAGATGGAATCGCGGAGTCATTTGATAAAAATGGAATCGGCTGTAAAATGCGGAGTTTCCTTGCCGTTATAAGCGGGTTTTTTTTACAGCAAACCGACTAACTGCTGTTTTGGTTTCATTGACGGATACGCTGCCTTCAACAACAGCTTAAATTAAGAGCAGTTTATCTTAAAAAAGGACAAATGATTTGTTTTATAGCTGTATTTAAGCAATATCATTGATAAAAAAAAGAAAATTGTGCAACATTGTGTTACATCAAATTCATTGTCTCATTAAATTTTGAATATTTTACTTATGAGTTGACATTTGATTCATCCATCAAATGATTATACACTTTCTGATGACAAAATGTGCTTGAATCCTAAAACACAGAAAAATCAAAAGGAAAAACACAGAATTTGGAAAAAAATAAAGTAGATTTTATCTACGTTCTCGCCCAAGCAACCAGACTCCATTGAAAGAAACAGTAATTTTAACTTGCAGAACAGTTTGTTTGTTTGTGTTATTGGTTAGTTCGGATTCACCAAAGTCACTCAACACCACAAACAAACTAACTACGGTTTTAAACTTTCACTCTTCACCTATTTTAGTTCAACAGGTCTGGCAGTTCAATGTTGGAAGACGCGTTTGGGTTTTAACAGAAAATGCAGTATTGCCTGCCAGACGTAATCAAACATTTTTACACACAAGTCCCTTGAAATGCTAGTTTGGGATAAATCTGTTAAGGACACAGCTTGACATGAGATGTCAATAAACAGAAACAGCTGAAGCAGATGTTGCATTTAATACTCTTTTTTTATTCATTATTTCCTCTTCAAACACATTTTCCTGATGTACATTTCCATTCAAAAGGAAAAACTCAAGTGAGGTAAAAGTCCTGAAAAATGAAATAGTATAATGGTTGTAACCATCAAACTCATCGTCACAATCACGAAGCTGACAAAAAAGCTCTTTTTGCATTAACTATTTCAAAAAAATATATAGATAGTGCGACAAATTTCATATTTTCCCCTCACTTTTTTAAACTTGTATAGCAACAGGCATCCCTTCATACACACATGCAAACACACCTCCACGCATTAACGTAAACACAAATCTGCTGCAAATAAATCCTTCATATAGGAAAGTGTAGGAGAGCCTCCGTCACATTCCTACGGTAAGACTTGTACTCTAGACAAGCGCAACCACTAAATATTGAATCCACAGCTTGCTCTGCACCCCCTCCAGCAAAGAATACATCTACAGGTGTCATAAATAAAAAAAACACGCTGTACTAATAAACAAAAGCCCAAACAAGTGGGACAACCAAAGGCAAGGGGAGTGAGAGCAGCAGCGGCATCAATACGTAGTTTACAGCAGAAAAAGAAGTGGGGGTCAGAAAATAAAAAAGGCAAAATACACTTCATCCTCTTTTTCCTTTTTTTTTGCACAAAAACGTCATACATCGACATACATACATCAACCCTGATGAAGGAAGTGATTTAGCATGTGCTGCACCCCACTCTCATCCAGTGGGGGAAGGTAAAGCTCTCATTAACAGGCACACATTTTCAGTCATCAGAAAAAAAACAACCGTAAACACATGAAGGTAGAGAAAACGCAGAGGATTTACAATCCAGGCTGCGTTCACCATCGACTGTCTAGAAAATGCAAGTTTTTTTTGCATCTTCTTTGACGCCGCTCAAAGCTATTTTTTAGTGAGCGACATCAACAAAAAGCCCAAAGAAGGGACTCATCTCGCTCTGCAGACTTCAACCTGCAGCTGCTGGTTTTTGAACGTGGCTTTAAGCTTTAATAATAAACCAATTTATCATCACTCAAGAGGGGATAAACAAACTGGGGAATGATTGAGATTCTTTAGCGCTAAATCAATGTTTTGTCCCCTGGCTTTCAAACAAAGAAAAGCTCATGTTGGGGTTAAGAGTGTGGTGATGAATCCAGTTAAGAGTGAGTGATGATAAGGTTTCAGAGCAAATGGATGCACAGATAAAAACCCAGCACTGCTGTCAAGCTGTCAGCACGCTAAAGTCTGCTGGCTACCTTCACCGTCAGGCAGGATCTACTCCAATAAGATCCTGCAGTTCTGGGTAAGAAGAGTCACAATTAACAGAGAGAAGAAAAGAAAACAAAGGTGAGTATTCGGAGGGGACGTCTCAATGTCAAGGGCAGATTAAACCCTCCCGAAATAAAAAAAAGGGGACAAAACAAAGCCCTCAAAAACACATTATGTCCCTGAGAACCAGCTCAACTCCCTCCAGCAATTGACCACATTAGCTTATTTACATTCCTCTCAGGTGGCTGGGTTTGGAGTAAAACAAGGCCTCTTTAAAGTGCTTCTGTTTAGTATGGGGTCTCTGCTGGGTGACCTCCAGCTACTGTGCCAAAAGTATGGCTCGTCAGTGCACTACTGGGTATTGCTTTGGTTTGGATTGGGGGACAAAAACTGTCGGCAAAACAAATCAAGCCAGGTTGCTTCAGAGCAGATGGAGCTACAATGGTGGAGCTAGGCAGTCCATTAAATATATAATGTCTGTTTAAAAAAAAAGCAGGCATTCAGGCACGACTGAGGTCAACATGGCTGCCAGTGACAGCAAGGCCCAAACTCTTAGGAAAAGACAAAGGAGGGAGTAAAACGAAACGACTGTGACAGGAATGACTAGACTGAAACTAAAAAGACAAAAACAGCGGAAAAAACATAAAATACGAAAATTCAAACCAAAATTATTTTGCTCCCCAACTAGAGATGTATGTATTCTCAGATAAACTACAATGAAAGCCAAGTTTCACGAGGTTTAATGGGGTTGAAAAAAAGCTTTCCCTCCTGATCACTGTTTAAAAAACCCTTTAAAAAAGCTCTCCAAAAGGCACTTGAGTGCTTGAGTTGCTGGTTGTAACTTTGGTCCAGAGTGAGACAGTGTGTGTGGCACCTCGTTGTTAAAAAAAGGCTACGGCAGTTCCCATACCAAAGTTTTGAAGCTACGCCAGCAGAGCATGCCCTGACCCCGGGGTGTGACATGCAGGGGAGGCCACGCTGACCGTCTAATAATTCTTCTATCCAGTCAGGACAGATAAGAGAGACGCTCCTGGTTATCTGGTATAAACAGCAGCCGTGAGATGAGCAGCGGCGAGCCGGAATAACTGAGCAGTTGTCACTTAGATAAGAGCAACTTCTCTCCTCTCAGACTTGGATGCTACAGAGTGATGACAGGTTTAAAGTCACAGCTAAGGCCATCTGCTAGTAATGCCTCACTGCAATGTTCAAAATTAACAGCTAATAATAGGTTTTGGGGGGGGCAACTCAGGGGAGGAGGGGGCTTTGTGACTCAAGTCAGTTGTAGCTTCCGGGATACCTCAAACTCCAAGTCCGAAAGGGGAGCAACATCCCACTGGCATTTCTTTTAACATACCACTCGCACTCCTCGGTGTCTGTGCTGCCATGACCACAAAAGGGGTTCAAACACCGGATAGGAGAGGACAGGAAGTGACTCAGCTCCCCACACATGTAAGGTGGCGAGGCTGCTGCTGCTCGCACACCCATCCCCAGCGCCCTGCTCCCAAGATACCTCCCGCAGAAAAAAAAAAGGATAATTATAGACGGCCTGCAGTTAAGAGAGCCGGTCGCTGAGCTGCGTCAGAGGAGGATCCCGTTTCAAGCCTGCAATGGTTGTGAGGGATGGCGGGTCCGCCATGTGCTGCTCCTTTTAAGGGAAGGGACATCCAGTCAGCCCGTCACTCCAGGACTCCCAGCCAGCTCTCGCTCCGGGCGGCGAGGCCATGCTCTCTGCCGTCAGCCAGCTTCCCACAATAGCCAGAGGATTGTGACATCTGGAGGTCACTGGCGAGGCTTTGGAAGTGACTTAAAAAACTCCTCAGACACACAGGAGCCCGTCGATCTGAGGTTCGGAACTGTCTCGCTGCAGATTTCCGCTCCCGACTGAAAAGTACAGGGCTGAGTAAACTGGATAAAGAGGGGGGAGGGAGGGGAGCTCATCCTACACCGAAATTCACAGTGGAAAATAAAAATATTTCCTCTTGCATTGTTTACAAAATCACAGGCACTGCCGGCATATTAAGGAGACCACAAACGTCTGCGAGAGATGTCAAAATGAATTAAAACAAATCTCGCTTCCCCTTCATTTCTACAAAGTTATTAGTGTACCACCTTTCTTCCCTCCCCAGTGAACTAAACTTTAACACTGGTTCTCTATTTTTTTTGGGGGGGACGTCACCTATTATATTACGCCTTCCCCAATAATACTATTTTTCAATATTTTAAATTTTTTTTTCTTCACATTTTTTTCTAATCACAGGAGAAAAACAAATTCAAGGCTATAACGTTTTTTTCTTCCCTTTCTTCAAAAAATACTTAAATTATTGGGGGGTAAACCTGGAGGTTAAGGCACAAAACACAACTCTGATAAACGGGGATACAACCAAACATGATGAGAAAAAAAATCTAAACACTTAAAAATATCGCTTTCTATTCAATGACCTAGACAACTCTGTAGATAAGGAATGAGAAAGGATTCCAAAAAACAAAGCAAAACACTTGTCCACTTAAATATAATTGTGCCTTGAGAGGAACATTGTATTTATTGCCTCAATATTTTTTTTGGGGAGTTTTTTTCTATTCCTTCTCTCTTCTCAGCAGCAGTGGTGCCCTCTTGTACATCCTTCCACTTGTGTCCGTGTCAGTTGCATGGCAGCCACGTTGGAATGTTCTGGTTCGCCACATAGTAGTTGCTGAAGTTGTGGTCTCGGACGTACGGCGCTGGCTGGTAGTAGCAGGTGACGCAGGACGCATCGGGGATAGCGTTCTGCTCCGCCAGCACCCGGAAGGCCATCAGCGAGATGAGGTGGAGGGTCTGCCGCCGCTCATGGCCCATGAGGCACACCGTGCTCTCGTTGACCACTCGCCGCAGGATCATGAGGTAGTCGTACTTGCTCTTCTCCTCGCCGATAAAGTGACTCTGGAGGTAGGCCTCCACCTTGCGCTGCTGCTCGCCGATGTCAGGGAAGTCAATGAAGAAGCGGGAACACATGTACCGCTCCAGCGCCTTGAGCTCCTCTTCGCTGGCAGGCCGAAAGTCCCGCACCAGCAGGTTGCAGTATTTCAGCAGGCCGCCGCCTCGGATCTCCTCGGGCCGCTTGGTGGCGATCTGCTTGTTCCGCAGGTGGCCCAGCGCCATGTTGAAGTCCCCGTACACGCTCTCCCCGCTCACCGTGGGGTGAAAGGCCTGCGACATGGGCGTCTGTGCCAGCTCGTAGTAGGAGAGCATGGAGTCCAGCACAATCTGAAAGGAGTCCACACTGAACTCAAACTGCCGGCGTATTGAGTCCACGAACTTCAGCTCCACGTTGCGGCCGTTGTTGTTGGAGAGGGAGATGAGGCTCCAGCGGTCCTGCTCCGTGTTGACCTTCACCAGCTTCTGGACGTACGCCTCTTTGAGAGTCATGGGTGTAATTTTCTCTTTGTTCACACCCTCAGGCAGAAAGTCCAGCAAGGTACCCAGCACCACGTCTTTAATGAGCCTGAACTCGGCCTCGTGTGGCAGATCCACCCTGAAGATGACGTCCAGGTCCTTGTAGCTCCAGCCAACATCCTGCACCAACACGTGGCTGGCCGTGGAGCCGTTGAGACGAACGTCCTTTACTGGGATGCCGCTCAGCTCCAGGCGGGAGCGCACCCGGGACACGATGTCCTTCAGCCGCACCTCCAAGGTCGGGAAGTTCCCCCGTCCGTGAACGGGCACGACCTCCGTCAGGACTTCATTCAGCCGGTTCACCTGCTCCCAGGTGAGGGCACTGACAGAACAACTCTTTGATTCCTCCTTGTTATCCATCTTCTCACAAAGTTCAGATTAACTGGGATGGAAGGAGAGAAAACAGATGTTAGTTGTGGCTTTTAAATGTGACACAAATCAGACTTTAGAAAATACTAAATACTAGCTAAAGCTGCATGCTAACTCTCATGGACAGGAAACGTTATCGTATGGCGGTAACGTGCGGTCAAGCTGGCCGTCTCTCATCTCTGTGGTCAAACGGGCCGACGCTACAACTGTAGAGCACCAATATACTGACATTTATGTTAAATGCATTCAAACGGCCCCGATGGAGCTGACCATGGATGGATAAAGAGAACGGAGCTGACGTGAGAGCTAGCGATGACCTTGGCTTGATTAGAGGAAGTAGACACGTATGACTACGTCCGGTTTTCAAAATAAGGTGTTAAAGGGAACTGTATATACAAAACACATATATGGAAATAAGATTGATTGGATTATATTCACCAAAAGTATAAAACATTACATGTCCCTTATAAATTAAGAAGAAAATACCACTAATTTGTGAGAGAAATGTCTTTATTCTTTTATTTTTGGCTTGCTGGAAAATTTAATTGAACAATGACTGATATATTTGACTTCAGGACATCTCTGACTACATACATGCTGAAAATCAAACATTTTTACTGGATTAATTTAGATATTTTCCAAAGTAAAAGTCCCTAGAAGTGTATGATTCAACTTTTTCCCATGGTCTAGTGTTAACAAAAATCGCAATAAATCGTAATATCGGATCGCAATACATATTGAATCCACATCCAAGTATAGTGATAGTATCGAATCGTCAGATAGGTGTATCGTCCAATTATTATTATTTTTATAAAATATATAATATTATGAGTGCACATCAAAATGTTACACAATATTATCCAACTAATCTATATTTCTCCAAATTATTACATATTGAAAGCAAATGTCATTTTTGCAATTTTTATAGCCTTTTTTAAAATTGTATTAATTTAGGTATTGTTTTTCCTGACAATGACTGATATATTTGACTTCAGGACATCACTGACTATATGTGCTGAAAATCAAACATTCTTACTGTATTAATTTAGAGTCCCTAGAAGTGTATAATCAAAATCAAAAATCACAATAAACAATATTAATCACAAATAAATGTTATAAATAAACTGGTGTTAAAATATCTCATGAAACAGTAGCAGCAGCATCATTCAGCACGAGCACTGCATAATGCAAGCACGAGACAACCTACACACTCACACACACACTAAAGGACAGAGCTCGTGAGGTTTCTAGAACAGCTCGAGCCTGGAGCTTTTTATTCCAGAACAGCTGAGAGACAAACACCTAGCTAGCTTTAGCTTTAAAGTACACCTTAAAAAAAAGGTGTTTTCTAAATAAAAACACACTTTAAAAGCAGTGAAACTAACAGTTACTGTTAACACATCACCAGCAGTAATCATTAGTTCCAGCTGACTCATCAATTTACCCCGAGGACGACTAAAACATATAAGAGGATAGATAGATGGAGTAGGTAGATATAGATAGATAGATATATATATATATATATATATATATATATATATATATATATATATATATATATATATATATATATATATTTAGGTGGATAGATGGATATTTAGATAACTATTTAGATTGATAGATAATTAGATAGATATTTATTTAGATAGATATTTAGATAAATAGATATTTAGATATATAGATAGATATTTAGATAAATAAATATTTAGATATATAGATAGATATTTAGATAAATAAATAGATAGATATATAGATAGTAACTTTATTGATCCAGAGGGGAATTCAAGTTTCCAGTATCACAGTTCCATAGTGCAAAAACATGTTAGTAAAGTGACAGTAAAAAAAAGTGCAAAGCACAAAAAAAAATATACCAGATATAAAAATACAAGGAGATGAAGAAAACAGTTAAAACTATATAATATAGTGCAGAGTAACAGCTGTGATACAGGACTATTAGTGCTAGTGCAGTATAGTAACTTGGTGCACTGTTTGCATTATTATCTATAAAGTTAACTGCTCACTTTAACTCGATGCTAGCTAGCTAACTGCTATCATCACATGTTTTAAAAACTAACGTTGCCATGAGGATAAAACTAGCTAGATTACAGTTAAATATTACTTAAATTAAACCATGAAAAGCTGTATACGTACTTTTCCAAAAGCGTGTTCTGAAAGCATTCAAAGTCTAGAAAAAAGAAGATGTTAACTTCGTGAAAACAGCTTCCACATAATCCACCAGCTGGGAGTCAGAAACACGTGTGATGTTGCAGCAGCCGAGAGGATGAGAAGTCTCTGTGTGAACTGAGCTGCTCCAGACACGCCTGCCTTTATATAAAGCCAAAGCACCACCCCGCTGACACATCCGAGACACAAAACAGTCCCCCGCCTCTGTCTGTGTAAAGTGACTTTTCACGATTTAAAAACACGATATTAACAATATATAACGTTGTGTGATGAAAATTAAACACAAACTTTGTATAGTTACCTCTTTAAAAGGTCCAAACTTTCGTCACAAAAGTCGTGAAATCGTCCCGAGTTTTTTTGATTGTATCAATGCGCCGAGCGAAGCATCTGATTGGTCGACGAGTTTTTTTGCGTTGCCAAGTAACCAGGAGCCCGTCTCCAGGCAGGGAGGCAGTTCAGTTGAAAAGCAGCAGTTACCTGCTCTTCTGTTGTATAAGATTAAATAAGTGGACATCAAATATATATATACAACAAAATATATATATTTCTCCATATTTTTACATATTGTAAACAAATGTAATTTTTGCAGTTTTTTTTATAGCCATTCAGTTTATTATTACAGATTATATATAGGGTAAAACTAATCAGAATATTAAAAATTAGTGTAAAAATTTAATTTTACATTTTAAACACGATAAATCTAGAATTAAATTAATTAAAATAAAATTAATGATGTGGTAAATTTTAAAAAATAACAAAAGATATCCAAAATTTCACTGGATTTATATGTGTATTTAAAGAATATTATATATATATATATATATATTTTCTTCAAATTCTTACATAGTGTAAACAAATGTTATTTTTGCAATTTTTTTTTATAGCCAATCAGTTTATTATTACAGATTATATATTGGGTAAAACTAATCATAATATTAAGAATGAGTGTAAAAATGTCATTTTACATTTTAAACATGATAAATCTAGAATTGAATTAATAATAATAATAAAAAATTTTAAAATAACAAAAGATATCCAAAATTTCACTGGATTTCTATGTGAATTTAAAGAATATTATATAAATATTAATAATACAAATCAATTAATTCATATTAATGAAATTAACAAAATATATATTAAGACTCTCAAACTTATAAACACTTAATACAGTAATAAAATGTCAAACTGTAAAGTGAACACTTTAAAGAATAACATTCTTTTCTTATAATTTTATATTAATGCATTTTTTTTTAATCTCAAATCCATTTAATTATTATTATTTATTTAAATTCATATTTTGTTTTACTCTGTACCATTATGCTTGTTTGTATCTTTGGTATTATTCATAATAATATTAATAATCATTTATATTATTATTATTATTAATATTATTATGTATTTAAATTAATATTCTTGTTTCTCTGTAAATAACAGTACAATTAAATGAATGATAAACCTATACACATACTCAAATGTTGAGTACATGTCTGCAATGTTTGTATATTTCAATGTTTTTTCATTAAGATTGAAAAAAAATCTGTTCTTCATTGTTGTTATTGCTCATTTGAGATTCTACTGGTTTAATTTAACTTTAAAATGTTCTTGTTAGGTTCTACTCTATATTTTTTTTGACCCAAAATTGTACAAATATGTATAAACAAACATTTTTCTTTCCAAAAAAGGCAAAAAAAACCTCCCACACATAAATGTAAGAGACATTAAAGAATGAAAAATAGATAAAAAAATAAATTACAAGTTTACCACCAGACCCTCAAACGTCAAACAAAGTGTAAATTATTATTTTTTAAATTTGTTTAAATGTATTTTAAACACATGGTGGACAAGGTATATACCACATTCATGATAAATATTTATTTATTTATTATTTATTATCAACACTAAATAAGAGTTAAGTAGTCAGTTTATTATATTGAGAGGCGTTTTTAATATTTTTTCTACCCACATTGATATCAAATGAGGACAAAATATATTAGAAACACTTCTCAATAGAACACAACACAGCTCAAAAGCACCACAAACATTATTTAAATTGATCCTAAAGTTGAATTATTAAAACAGTTTCACTCAAACTGAACTTTATAACCTGTACAGGTGCAGCTTATTTTTACATAACTTCCATTTATCTGAATATCCTCTGACTAACAACCTATCCAAGCTGCTAAAAAAAAAGAACTAACAGTGGCGTAATGTCTTCCATTACACCTTGCATTGTTTTTTCTACGATGAGTCTTGTTCTCGCTATATTGCAGGACTGTCACATGATATCTCCTATTTTCTATTTAGATTATATTATCATAGTTCCAATGAAAGCGATGAGAGCGTTCTCAGTCATGTCGTGCACACTGATCTGAGCAAGAAACCAGGTCACCGACAGGTCACCAGACGTCATCTTGTACCAGAACAATCTCATTATATATCTGAATTTATCAAAACATAATATCTGAACCTCCTGTTGAAGTCCTCTGTATTGGGTTAGAGCTGTAAAATCTTGTGGTATGTTTTGTAAATGGAAGAACAGGATGTTGTTTAATAGCAGAGGAAGCGAGAGATTGATGGTCCTGACAGGCCGTTCTACTGCAGGAAACACTGCAAATAGATATGCTGACTATCACCAACACAGCAGGGGGGATCATCCCTTACACTTCTATGGAAGTCTTAGATTTTCTTTGGAAGACATTTCACCAGAACACGAAAAAAATCCTCTGGAAACGTCTGTCTGTTGCATATAATCAACGTTGATGAGCACAGCTGCATCGTAGAAGTCCCCTGTGACAAACTCTGGAAGTGAGTTCCTCCCTTTAGTGAGCGAGAGATGTATTATTGTGAATGATGCAGGGAAACCACGAAAGGTGTATGTGAGTGTGATCATTCCTTGGAAAGTAAAACAGAGACCGCAGAATGCCCCTGCTGCAACAATAAGAGCTTGTTGTCTTGTAAAGGTGATTTTATTTTGAAAAGAACAGGTGCAATGTGGGAGATCTCTTTTAGTTTAAAACATTCAAAAAGACAGAATTTAGGGCTGTCAAAGTTAACGCAAATTCGTTTTAACAACACTAATTATTTATATTCAATATTAAAAAAACTCTTAAAATTCCAACAGGCCGC